>NW_009661370.1:581463-640115 GCF_000708025.1 Charadrius vociferus
TTTGGTTGGTGGTGTTTTTTTTTTTTTTTTTTTTTTTTTTTTTTTTTTTTTTTTTTAGCACAGCGAAGCCTAAACACAAGCCATGATCACCGGGGGCTTATGCTGATTAATGTGCTAAATATTAAGCAGAAGATATTATGCAGCTTTTGGAAATGTTAGGGTGTGCTTGGAACTGCTTAGTGAGACACTTAGTTTTTGTCCCTGGCTGAGAGATACGTGGTCTCCCATACCTTAAACTGGGATCAGCCTGCCTTCCAGTTTTGGGAAGCCTGTGCCTGTTCTGTCGCTGTCAGCTCATACTATTGCTGGTCTGCAAGCTGACAGAAAAAGAGATTACTTTTGTTTTAGTGCAGGGTAAATGCATACTTTATATTTGACATTTCTGAATTTTATCTTGATATATAATCTTTTGAGTTTTAATTCTTTGCTTGAAAGTGTATTTAGCATAAGTGTAAATGAAAAGAGATCACTGAGTGTAATGATTGGACTAGATGATCTTACAGGTCTTTTCCAGTCTAGGAGATTCTGTGATTCTGAGTGTGATATTTGAGAGCACAACCCAGAAGCACCTGGGGAGAGAACTGACAAGGAATGGAGGAGAAAGAGCACAGAATTGCAAATGCCCCCAACCAGGCTAAGAGCACTAAACGCACCTCTAAACCTCCTGTCTTCTAAAGTGCATAGCAAAGTTAAGAAGGGTCAGGGAGGGCCTACAGAAATGGTCAGGAGGAGCAACAGAATCGGGCCACTTCAGTTTGGAAGAAAGGTAAATGGGAAGTGATATTCCAGCATTTATTAAACCACATATCATTCTGAGATAACAAAGAAGTTTTATTCTCTTTCCCACTCCCTCCCCCCTCCCCCCAAACAAGAACCAGTGATCACCCACTTTAGTTATCTGACTGTATTTTTAAAACACACGAATTCCCACAATTCAGAATCACGTCATAAGGTCCTTTTGGTTTCCATAGCATATCATAGGGACCAGAAGGATAAAGAGTCTGGGAAAGGCAAAGGCTGGGAAAATTTCATTTTTACATTGTTAAACTGTAAAGATGCTATGGTAGAACGTTTCAGTGTGAACTCAGCTGCATAAACTTAAAAAAGGGATTTGATCTGTTCATCGATTTTGGTCTACATTTCTCTAAAGCATGGATTTACTTATGGTCAAATTAGCTATTTTGCTTTTTCTTTTATGATGACCATTTCTCTCAGAACTTTTGGTGGCTTTGTAGTAATGTTTAAACATGCACAAAAAGAAACTCAATGTGTGCTTACACAAAGACGAAGAGAAAAGCAGGATGAGACCTTATGGAGGGAAATAAATCTGAAGTTGGCCAGACTAGTGTTTTGTCTCTAGAAAATGCCAACAAAAGTATTATTTTTATTCCAGAAAAGAACAAATAAACAAATTCCCCTGAAATCTGATTGTTTTAAAAAGGAGTAGTCACAGTTTTCATACTTAGAATTTTAATTTTTAAAGGATACTAGAAACTTGAGAAGTTATTTGGAACCAATGAAATGCTCTTAATTTAGGTCTACTCAAACGTATGTGGCAGGATCAGAGGGCACTGAAACAGCTGCAAATTATCTTCTCAGAGGCAGAGCATTGAAAAGTGGCTTTTTGCAAACAAGAATCAGACTTTTTGTGCCTTTCTCACTAGAAGAAGTTGTATAATTACTAAGGTGTGTAGCTCTTTTTGTTCTCGGTAATTAGCACCAAGAAAATGTATTACCATAGCAGGGGTTTTTCCATCTTCTTGAAGTATTTTGGAAATGAAAAAGAGGGACTTTTTTTTTTTCATTTAACAGTTCTCATTTAACAATTTGATGTATACGTGTGTGAAATTCAATTGATATATATTTTCTTGGTGTGGAGAATGACTGTTCAGCCTTAGTAGCATTATTTGCACTACAGGTAAATCTCATTTGTTTCACAGCAAAAAGTGGTTTTGAAATGTCTCTAAAATGATCATACCTGTCTGTAACAATTGTTTATTACTGGTACTTTCCTCCAAATAAAATATTTGTCCAATAAATTCAAGCTTATCTGCAGGATTTGTTCAGTGGGTAATGGTATTCTTGGTGTGATTCTTGATGTCAGTCTGTTATTTACTGCTTTGTTTCATTTAAAAGAAATGATGCTAGGAGTTGTATAAAGTACTACTGATCAAAGAAGGAAGTATCGTACTCTGTGCTGGTTGATGTCAATTATTTTCTATTGATAAGTAATGGTAATTTTGCAGTATTTTTCTGCATGAATAAAGTATTAGCTTCCTTACAGTTGCCCAAGAGACATTACCTTCCTTAAGTCACAAACAAACAATAACTTGGTGTTAAAGATTGCACTCAGGAAAAATTCCATATTGCAAGTTGGATGTACCCTTTTTGAACCTGACAGGTAGCACCAGCTCCAGTCTCCCGGGCTTGCACTTGTTGCTGTGGAGGCTGGTTCTGGTTACTGCAAAGCCCACGGCAAGGATGCAGCCACTCACTCCAGATGTGCTCTGTTCCTGGAGAGCTGCGATGGTGCTCAAAAGCTGACAGTGGAGCAGAACCACCTGTGCAAGGAGAGAAAGGCATGTGTGAGTGTTAATACCATGGTTTGCATTCATGTCAGACACCAGAAAGAACATGTGGAAACCAGACTGGCTGCTTTACTGACCTGAAGGGAGATCCCTTGTCTGTGCCCAGCTCCACTGAACTCATCCTCCAACTCTGCCCTCTGCTGTTGACACTTCTGCAATGCTTCATGTCTCACGTTTTGTCCTCAGGTGACTTTGGTGAGCTGTCTTCCTCACTGATGACTTAATGATCTCTCTCCAGCACAACCTCATCTACCTCTGCTCAGTCCTGCAGTCCAGCCTGTCTCGTGGGTATCTGTCCTTGAGCGTGTTTTGTGAACTTCAGGGTAACTGGAGCAAACCAGAATATCCTTAGCTTCACTGAGGACACTACAAGCAGTTTTCCAGATCCCACTGCTTCTTACCTTTTTATCTTTCCTCTCCTTTATCCATATGAGCTGCTATCCATAGTAACTATAAAACCATGTTCTGCCTACATGTGACAACCTTTTCACTTTGTTCTTCTTTGGACTTTACAGTGCTTTGTGTAGTTTTCACCTCCATTTCTGTTGTTCTCTCAATATCCTCCCACTAGAGATTTTATTGTATTTTATTTGCAAGACATCTCGGCTGTTTATGTAAAATTACTTTTTCATTACTGCCTTAGTTGTGCTGCTTTATGTGAATCAGGTTGACACATATGAATTACGTATTATTTTCCCCTTTTCTCACATCTGTCTACTTGTCTTTTTGCCCTTGCTTTATTTTGTGCATCCATCAATGTAAGGATAATGATTTTCTGAATGTTCAAAATGTGCTTCGCACATAAATCTCGGTTCCTGATGATGCCTCTGGAATGAAGATGCTGATTAGGTGGCACAGTGCTAAGCATTAGCACCTATTGGATTGGCTTGCATATATATAGTTGTAAATGAGGGAAGAGGACTTATTGATGCATTTGTTGAACAAGAGCTCACTTAGTTTGGCAGTATCTCAGCTTTGCAAAGGTTGCCCAAGAGACTTAGAGATTTTCTCTCTCTCTGTTTGTGGGTTTTTTTGGTTGTTAGTTTTTTTTTTTTGTTGTGCAGCCTTTTATACAGTATATGTTTCATTGTGTCAACTCAGTCTGTGAAACTTCAAGTCATTAATCTACCTGTTTTCTTATTCTGGATAGGGCATGTGATCCTGTTGATTAACAAGCTCCATGCTTCTGGTTTGTGGTGTCACATTCCCAGAACAGTTTGGGTTTTTTATTATCTTTTCAATTTCTTGTGAATTTTTAACATTATTCTGTCATGCTCAGAAGCTCTGTTCCTCTCAGCAGCAGTGGAATTAGAGCTCAAATTTTTCTGATTTGTATTAGTAAAATCACAGTATCCATACAGATAGAAGTAAACAAACTGGCTGTAGCTTGCAGGGACCTGGGTAGAATGGGGTTCACACATGGTAATGTGTAATAATGGTGTATTATAAAACCATGAGATTTGTGAATAATGTAAGATTTTCTGGGGTTTGACTTCTGATAATTTTGCTCATTTTTCCATGTTGTCCTTCACACCTATCTATCTGATACACGTCAACTACTTTTATCCCGCCTAGTATTTGCTACTCAAAATTTAATCTAGTTCTCTCATGGTAACTGCAGGTATTTCAAAAAAGAAAGCGATATACCAGCTAAATAAAGCAATAATATAAAATAAAATAAAAAATAATATCGGACCTATTACAGACACATTTTCTTTTTTATGGATCCACAGGATACTTATAACTGGGTTTTGTTTTCAAGCTGATTTTGAGTAAGAAATTGACTTTATAATAAAGTTTAAAAGATTTTTCTGAATTTGATATAACTTAATCCTGAAATTAGTCTTAAAGATTTCCACTACATCCACATGCTCAGTACAGAATCCTGCTTAGGAGAGTGCCTTGATGAGTGTGGAAGATCACATTAATTTTACTTGTGTCTGACTAAACCCCAAAGAAATAGGAATATATGTTTCTTTCTCCAGCTCAGGATGTGATGACTAATTGTAGAGTGCTTTGTTACTGGTCAGATATCTTGAAGTACATAGGTACCAGAATGAGAAAGAAATCACAGCAGTTCTGAAATCAAGCTTTAGGCAAGTATAAAAATCTGCGGCATTTCAAGGAATGTGGAAGTAAATAGAATGCAGTATCTCTTCTTAATAGTGAGCTAAATCCTCATTAGATTTTTATTCTTTACTAGTCAGACAATTACTTGCAGGGATTTTAATAAAGTCTGTTTGAACACATAAAGGGGCACAGTGGACTCTGGTATTTATTCTAACTTTACTATAACTGAAAAGATTTCTGTTGCTGCTAATTTCACAAAATAGTAGCCCTGCCAATTTAAGGAAACACTTTGGCTAAAGGAGAAATACTAAAATATTCTAACAACACTTTCCTTTTGAAGATACATTATGTGATGGGCGATAATGTTTAAGATTACAGTAAGAAAATATCAAATACAGAAGGACATATGATTCTTACAGTAAGAAGCAGTTAAACACAGAAGGATATTTTGAAATCACTGCTTTATTTCCTTTCTCTGCTTACCCAGAAATGCTTCTTTTCCCTCAGCAGTGATGGCCCTCTGGCTGGGTGATGGTTGCTTTCTTCCACCCATGTCAGAGGTTTTTTATTAAAGTTCTTATCTTGTACTCTCCCTTAGCTTGCTCTCTGGTCAAGCATCTTCAGCACCTTTCCTCCAAAGGTCACCCAAGGGGCCATGTAGAGGCAATTCCACAAAAATCAGTCTGATAGTAGAAACTGAGACTGGGAAAAAATATGTCAACACTACAGGAATCACTAGTTGTAAATGAAAAAAGCAACATTATTTGTAGTTAGATACAACATTTGAATTATAGCTCGAGCTAACAGAGCTGTGAAGACAAGCCATCTTGTTGACTAACGATCTGCAAAGGATGTTTTTCAGTGTGCCCGGGCTATTCTGAGACAATCAATGCAATGTTGCTCTTCTCCAGATGTACCTATTCATCTGCAAAACTTTTAGCACAGATTGTTCTCCTATTTGTAAACAAATTATTCAACAATTCCAGTGTATCACCAGAATGACAGTCAAACAGATGTGATGTGCTATCAGAAGTGGCTAATTTGAGATTCAATAATTCTTCTGTGCACACTGCCAATTAGCCTTAAAGCGTAGAGGAATGCCTGATGGAAAAATGTTTCATTTTAAAACCAGCTGGTCTGCTCCTGGGTCTTGGGAATCTTGTATATCTTGATGATAAAATCAGAGAAGCAGTTTTAATGCATTTTCTTTCTTTTTCTTGCGTTCCTGTCAATGTAATTTTAAAGAGCTTAAGTGATTTATGTTGGGCCTTCTGGTCTTACTGCAAATTTGCCTCAAAGTTACCTTGTTAAGGGAAAAAATGGAAATGAAATGAATGACAAAACCTGACATTCTTCACCACTTGTTGTTGCTTATAAACTGCCATTTTCTTTTAAAAGAAACAAACCTAAAGTCTGTGTTTATTTCATGGTCCATTCTTAGGCATCTTTTACTGTGTGTGAAAATTAGTGTTACAGCTGAACTCAGTTTCTCCCTAGAAAACAACATAAGGCTAGATTTTATGAAATACATATTTGTGTGTATGTTTCCAGAAAGCATTGTGTTTCTACATTTTATTTCTAAACATCCCTCTTTCTCTAATTCTGAGGAGATTTACAGTAATATGCTTTAGATCTTGTTTGTTGTCTTTCATTTAGCCTCGATAATAGATGTCCTTATGTGATCTAATAGCTTAAAATGTATTATTCTCCACTTTAATGAATTTTAGCCTTACTCCAGATGGTTAGCTATTACTTTGAGCCGGGAAAAGCTAGGGCTGTCTGGCTTAATGGTTAAAGTCCACATCTGAAAGTGGAGAAGGAAGAGTCGGGGAGCTCTGTTTCCTATGCTTTTAATGTATTCCACATTGCATTAAAAACTCATCTGGGAGCAGATTTCACCACCACTCGCTCTCTCACTCTGGTTATTTGCTGTTGTATTCTTGGATGCGTGTGCTGGTGGAATCCCCCTAGGTTGAGAAAGGGCCTTAGAGGTGGTCTCTCTGTGTTGAGGAGAGTGGGATTTCATGCAAAAGGTGAGCAGCATTTTTTTAATGAAAGTGGTTAAACAACCTCACTTTCAGTTCCTATCAGTATGTGGTGTAAATCCAGATTTCGGTTACTAAGCCCAGGACCTGCCCAGGTCTGCATTGTCTGGCAGATGGCTCTGACCAGGAATCAGACATCTCACCACCTCACTATTCAGCCTGTGTCATTTGCTTCTTTGTGCAGGAGTCTCACGTCAAGGAAGAAGTCGCAATCTGGTACGTAAATGCCAAATCTATGTAAGTCCCTTCAGTTTTCTGGCTCCTGAAGCCTGGAATTTGAAGACTACAATCTTGCATTTAGGGTTTGAATTTCACAAAGTCCTGTTTTAGTTGCTTGCAAAGTTTTTATGGATTATTTTCTGTCTAAAAGCTAAATGCCTTAAGGACTTTTAGGTTCTGCTTTGTAACATTTAACTTGAGGTGTTCAGAGTCCAGATTTCTAAAACAAATATCCAAGATCTTTATGTAGCAGCTGAGTTAGGCTACTAAACACGGTTACATAAAAGCCATTAAGAGTTTTGAACAGAGCTGGTTGGAACCCAACTGCTGAGTGTGGTGAAGGTGTAGATATGGCTCTTTAAAGCTGTTTATTTTGCATAGGGAACATATTTAATGGAACTGGGCCCAACGACATTTTTCCTGTGTGGGAGTACTAGTCATGAGGCTGACTCACTGGCTTAGCTCAGACCTTGTAAATAATTGCTTGTACATAATATGATAGCCTCACAAAGGGAAATGCCTTGCTTTAGTTGGTTCCTCAGAAGCGTGTTCAAGCTCAAACGCTTTGTAGACCAGAACCCCCTTTTCTCAAACATTAGACTATGCCTTGGAGGAGAGAGAGACCAGGAAAATGCCTCGTCTAAATTTTTTTCTGTGAGGAAAGAGGTAGGCGCAAAGTTGTTTAATATTGCCATATAATCGTGTTTACTGGCAGGCACATAAGTAACTTCAGGATAAAGTGGCCAAAGAGTGGCTGCTTCAGGCATATAAACAGGCTCAGGCTTTGTGCCCATCACTTTAGACACTTATATCTCTTTTTTGATCTAGCTCTCAAAGAATGATCTTGTTCTACTGAGTGAGAAAAACAAACCTGAAAAAGTCTTCATATACGCCCAGTTCTGTTTCATTTAACTTAAAAAGGTGTAAATAAGCAACTGAAGTTGATGGAGTTGCAAATCTAGATCCCTTGTTGAAATAAGCTGATATAACTTGGTTGAAAACATTTTTTCCATCACAGTATGTTGGATGAGATTTTATTTTAGTGTTGCAAACCAGTGTGAGTCACAATCAGTCCTGCAGTGCTTGAGAAAAATGAAGGAAACAGTGCAATAATGAAGATAAGAAATGCAACCTTAAGATGCAAAGTAGGCATAAAATAGTAATAAGTACTTTGTTCTCTTTTCAGTTACAGTTCATCTTGTCTTATTTCTGATATGTAATTTTTGTCAATGGCCAGAAATAGATTCTTTTTCCCTTTCTTATACTTAAGCAAGGAGTGAAAAAGAAGTTCAGGCTCATTCTGTCTTCAGTGAGACCAAGGTACCTCAAACATAACATAGAGGAGGAAGCAGAGATATACTGTTATAAATTCCTTGCCTAGGAATGAACCCAGACATGGATTCACGGGTGCGCACCCAGCTTTGATTTCCTGCTGTTTATTCTCTCAGAAAAGCAAAATAAATTCCACATGGCTTGCTGGCTGCTAAATTTAGTTTTAACAGTCCTACGGACAATGAATGAGTAATAAGGGAGGGATGTAGATCTCTTTCAAAGACTTGCTTTTGGGTTTTGCCTTTAGTGGACTTCTGCTCAGGTTTCCTGAGATACTGTTGGGAGTATAGCTAGTCATGATCCGTGCTCTTGAGATAGACTTAAGAGATTGCTTCACCAGAAGGGATTTTTCCTGAATGGAATTTCTGCAGCCTCCAAAACCCACCAGTAATTTGTCTCGTTACACTGCCTGTGGCTTTTATTTTCTGCATAATTTTCCTTGACACTTAAATAAGATTTTGAAAGTTTATTTCTTTAAGCAGCAATTAGCAGAAAAAGGAAAAAATAACAGTCTCTGATGACCCTGTATTGCTTATTACGTATTTATCATCATTGGTAAAAACAACATCTATCCCTTTGCTCTAGGTGCCCTGTACATTATTTTCAATACAGTCATCAAAACATCATTCACCATCTCCATCTAATCTCCAGAAAAAGGCAAGGACAGTGAAAGAAAGAAGCATTTGTCACCATGTCCATCACTCACTCCTTTCATAATTCTCCTGTCTCCTTAAGACTTTGGGGAAGGCAGGAAGAGGAGTCTGCACTATGTCCTGGACTATTCTGCAGCTGATGGAAATACACCCTTTCCAGAGGTGGACTCACAGTCACTGCATGTTGTGTAGTCATTTGGACTGCATGGGCAGGGCAAGGTGTGGGCAGTGGCCCCGCAGGAGTGGGAATACAAGTAATACCCTTCTGAGCAGCAGAGCGACCATCATTTTACCAGGCTGTCTTCCCAGACCAAGAGAGAAAATTGGTAAACCTTTCAGGCCCTCTGTGTTTTCAGGTTTGCCAGGTTTAATTTAGCCACTCCTAAAAATTAACCATACTGATATTGTATCACCTGGTGGTATAAGCCCGGGGGAACGTTGCACTTTTTTCCTGCTTGATAAGGGTGCAACTGCTGTCTGGTGCCAGTGTTGTCTGTTGTAGGCAGCCTGCACTGATCTGTAGGACTGATGATACTCCACCTCCTAGAAAGGTTGTCACCGCAAAGGTGAATAGGAGAGTTGGAGGCTGTCTTGCATGTCACACCATCTACACTACTAATAGATGTGCACTGGAGGTTACTCTAAGCACTGGATGCACCTGAGTTTATTCCTCTGCAGATACTTGTCAGTCCTGAGGGCACATCAACATGGAAGCAATTGACTCAGGCACTTATTTTGGCTTGGGACTGGCTTTACACAACGCTGTGGATGGACCTGCAGAGATCTAACATTGTTCTTGTCCTTATGCTATTGATATCCTGGTGGTTGCACATGAATCAACATTTTCACTTATGGACTATATTTAATCTTCAATTGAGCCTATGGCATTCTGAATTAACTGTTGATATATGAATATATGTGGCCTAGATCCAATTTTCTATTTCACATTCATAACTCTTATTAACCTCAGTGGGAGAAAAATGTGTGTTCCTGTTTCTGGTGTTATTATATCCTCAGGCAGTTACTTAAAGAGTAGTCCTGAATCTAGCACTTGATCTCCTCACTAGCTAAACAGTATATAGTTTTAATGTGCAAAAAAGCTTTCACATTAAGCACCTCGGTGTTAGAAATCCATATTGTTTCCCTTTGGATGATGCAGAGTTAAAGGCATGATTGCTGTTGATGATTGTAGTCTGGGACAAAAGGAAATTCAGTCATTAAAGTGTCACCATGCAAGTACAGTAGTTATGCAACTGACAAAACTGCATTGCAGGGGAAGCACTCTACAAAGCAATTCAGCTTTATTGTTTTGTTTGTTTTGTTTTGTTTTGTTTTTCCCCCTGATAAGTTTTTGTATTGTACTAAGGGGTTTTGGGTGATGCTTTGTTTTCCAGATTTTCTTTTTTCCAGTAATTTTCCAATTACTTTGCTGTAAATTTTAGCTTACTGTGAAATTTTTGTTTAATCTTTTGTTAAATAGCATTGGTATAACAAATGGAAAACTCTAATCTGAAGTACTTAATGTGCCAACACAAGTAGGGTGATCAAAAGTTGTCGATGACCCTTAATGATCTAGTTTGCTAAAAGATTCAACTCATTTTGGTTCATTTTTTTACTGTGCAATCTTCTTACTTATGCAAGACTGGTCCGGTAAACAGATAGTTGGGCTTCTGATTTCCCTTCTGTATATCTTATCTTCTGTTCTGAATCATTATGTTATATACATGTAGTACATTTGGTAACGTAATGTAATGTAGCCATTAGTTACCATGTTTGGCAATAACACAATTTCTGAATACCCAGGAGAACTTTCTTTGGTGAAACATTGTGCTCTTTAGTACTATCTTCTCCGAGTGATGGAACTAATCATTCTTATTCCATTTTCACTAGTTCTAGTGTGGAAAGATCTCTCATTCCAGTTTTGACTTTCTGTCTTCAGCCTTATAATAGTTACAGACAACTGCCTTGTTATGCTTTGGATAACTTTCCTTTCTTCATTCTAGTTCTTTATAGGATGAAACATTTCTTTCATCTTCCATTTGCTCAGTGGATGCAGAGCATTGATGATGGTGCTCACACATGCCATCTGCCTTTCCTCTTTTAATAGCAGATTAATTCGCTGTTAGTTTTAAAGCCCATAACTTGTGATAATGTAGTGCCACTCTGAAACCCATTCCAACTGCATGTTTTATGCCTTTCAGAGACCCCTTTCACAGAAATCTTGTCACTTATGAAAAGGCAACGAACACATGTGCCGCTAGCTTGTTGGTGGCAGGAAGCTCTTGGTCTGCACCAGCTCCAAATGTTCCCTTTCCATAATAGAGATAATTTAGTAATATTGCACACATCCAATTGTGGTCACACAATCACTAGGAAGGGTAGAAATGTTTTCTGTGGAACAATGTAATACCTTAACAAATCAGGCGTATACATATTTAGATATATATAAAAAGATAATACCTTTTATTGCCACATCCCATCTCATTAATTATATTTTCAGTCTGATATCGGGGGAAAAAAACCCAGTACATTTGTTTTTATTTTTCACAATAGTTTTTTATTCTTCAAAATTAGAGCTACTGTAATTTGTAGCTGTCTGGTTGATTTTGGTAAGAAGTTATTTTTACAGTATCCAAGCTTGCATGTAGGATTCAAACTTTCACCAAAGAAAAAAAAAATCTGAAAGAAAAGCAGTATTGAGGCTGCAGGGGATTCATTTCTACTGTTTTACTCCAGAGTTTCTGTGTACTCCATTTGATCCTACAGTGTATGACAACTGCTCTGCTGCAATTATTGTATTTCTTTCCCATAAGCAGGATACTTCACCCGCAATGCAGAAAGTCAATATACTGTTACTGCAAGGCTGTCTCCAAATTGTCATGAAACCGCTCATCTCTAAGCCTCGGTACTAACCTCTCAGTTATGAGTATGTTTTCTCTTCACCCTGGTCCATTTATTGCAGACTTCACTTCTGCTAACAGTGAACCACGTTTTTCCTTCAAACTCACGCTGTGAAAGATTTTTTTTCTGCTTAGTTCACTATACTCACTCTCTCTTTCTTTAAGGAATTAGTGGCTTTATAAGGCATCAGGCACTGACACAATCTATCAAAGCCTGGGTATCTGCAGGTCTCTACAACTTGTCTCTCACACTGTGTGCTTTCCGTTCCCTCTCTACAGTTCTAACTTGAAACGGAGTTTGTCATGTGCCTTAGAAAATCTAGTCCATACTCTGATCACCTTTTTGGTAAATAAGTTTCTTGTCCATTTTCCTAGGAGCTCGATCTATCTTAATGTCAGTTCATGGTTTCTACTTTTCCGGAATCTATTCAGTTTTGTTATTTACTTTCCTGTTAGCCCTCAGTCATGTCTCAAATTCCTCTTTACTAATGAAATTGGTTAGAAGCACAGCTCTGATTCAAAATTTCCTACTGTTTTTCTGACGGAAGGATGTGGTGAGGCAGGTCTGAACTGGAGACGGTTTGGTCTGCTTCAGCAGAACTGGCCTTTAAAAACTACCCCTTGCTCGTCTCTTTGAAGTGGTGCTGACTGCAACCATCAATCCCTGATTTCTTGCCTGTCACAGAACATGGTGCAGGCATTTCCACTCTTGTATTTCCACTCTGATGTTTTATACGAGGCGGGATTTACTCAGTACATCTCTGTGAGCCTATTTACATGAGAATATCTAGGAAAATTAAGCCTAATTAGTTTTCTAAGTGGATTAGTTAAGCAATGTTGAATGCCTGTATAGATGCTCCAAGTCAGAATAGAAATGGTTCCGATGCTAGTCACTTGAATTCACTGGAAATAATAAAGCTAAATTTAATTAAGGCCGCTTTAATTCTGAATTAGTCTTTAACATGGTACATAAAAACCACTATGAAAGAACACCTCTAGATAATTTGGATTAATTTTCCTTAGTGACCCCATGTTGGCAAGTCTTTGTTTACAAGATTCCATCAAGAAAAAACTCTCAATGGTTAAGCTTGTTAAATCACTCTCAGGTTTTAGCAACACTTCTTTTTTTTTTTCCTTTAATTTTCCTTTTTTCCTTTTTTTTAATGATAACATAAAACCACTGCATTTTTGGGAAGCATTATCTTGGAAGGTATTATGATTTTTTGTTATTCAGATAGATTTTAAAACTATTGAATTTCAATAGATCAAATCTGATATAAAATTACCTTACTCTAGAGTTATGAAGAAAAGGCTACATGAAGTTTGTTTTTTGGATTCCCCAAATTGAACTATCCGTATCCATTTCCTTTCCACACAAAAAGGAAGAAGAAAAATGTCTACTGAAAGCTATGGCACTTGTTGGAAGTTCCAGGTGAAGTTAAAGGTAAGAAATATATTTATTCAACAACAACTGATTTAGTTGTGCTTTTGATTTCAATTAACTCAGTTCATTCTCCATATAATTCAGCAGAATTTATTGCAGTTAAATTAGGAGTAATTTTGGCCCTGTATGTTTGGAAACAGCTGTAAGTTCATGATAAAATGTAACAAAAGCATGTTCTAATTTATATGTAATGATTTGTGAGGGTAGAGGCTGATTATTTCTGCTGCAGTTTTGTTAATCAATATCCTGCTGTAGTCAATCATCAAGGAGAAAATGTATGATTTTGTTTCAACCCTGTCTTTGACTGTGTGTAAACTGGTTTGGACCTGTATTTTTCCTGGATTATTACAGTTCCATTAAGTAAATCCTAGTTCAGCAGCAATACATACCTGTCATTAGATGCAATGGTCTTTAGCAGTGCTTGTTGTCATGACAGAAGTCAGGTTCAGTGTGACCTTTTATGATTTTGAGACTAGCAAAGAATCCGAGACAGTTCTATGATGATTGTACCTAGGCAATAACTATCTGAAAGGTCGTTTATAGTGATTTATGAAATAAGCTCCCTTCTTGTTCAGGGGTACAATAGTGAGCTGTCAAATAAGAATGTGATAAAACAAAGTTGCTTGCAAAAGTTAACGGATGCTACCTGCTTTTGGCTGTTATTTTAGCATGGGTAGAAATTTTTTACGTTGGTAGAATGGCAGCAACAATCAAATCCTTATAGTTTTGGACTTGTTTTGAACAAATAAGCTCAAAGATTGGAAATGCAATTTGAAGGAAAGCACCACCAAAAGAGAAAACGTAAACAGCTATCTAATTAATAAAAGTTGGAAAAAGAAACTGCAAAGCTTGTGTGCCTCAGACTTATTTTATCAGTAAGGTACAAGATCTGAAAGCAAGTTTTGAAAGGATGTGAAGAAAAAATGGAAAAGAAATACTTCTAGAAATGCTGAAAATGTAAGAGTTATAAACGTGGCTTCCAGCCTCCCAAGCACAAGAGTATCAGCCCAGGCTTACTGCAGTTTGTTTTAAGTTATTCTAGGAGGCTGGTCTTGGGTATATATTGGGGGCAAAACCCAGAAACATTTGCATGTCTTATCTTCTGCCAGCATGTATGCGCCCCAGTCATGGCTGAATATTTGCAACAGAAGATTCACCAAGAAAAGTATCTCATAATGCTTACTTTGCTGAACTGCAGAAATTATTTGCAAAAAGAAGGGACTTCACTGTTCAGCTACTGTATTGTAGAGGAGAGGGGGGAGAGAGATTTCTATCAAGGAGTCACTAAACTGGCTTTCCATCTGTTTCAATTTTCTCTTGGCATAAAGAGAAATAATGGCCTATTTCTGTGGCCCACATAACAATTTCTATATGCAATATGTGTATGAAAGTTAAGTGGTTTATGATTCACCTAGATGAAAGATACTACAGAGATATGAAATCATTGCCTTCATTATGAAAAAAGAATCATTACATTGCAAACAGTATGAATCAAAAGACTGCCTGTTGGCATCTGATAGAAGTGCTTCGGGTCATCCCACAGTAAATATGACAAATGGACCTACCATACTGTGGCAGAGATTTGCTCCTCAGTGCTTAATATTTCCACTTGATTTTTGCTTTCTGTCCAGAATGAGGCATCTGTCTGTAAAAATGCTACTCTTATTTTTTGTTAACTTCTGTACGTTTGAACATTTCCTTATACATCTTGATCTAAACCAGCAGGGAAATATATCTACCCATCTAGCCCATCCTCTACCATGGGGAAGCTTTCCATTATTAAGAAATCTTCTCATCATTTAATCAAATCTATACAATACAATCTTGGAAACCAGTGAAGGAAGACCGTTGTCTGTAAACCCTGAATATGTAGAAATTCCTCAGGAGTGCTGGGGACCACCAGGTGGCTCCAGAATACAGTGAAGGTGGCTAATTTCACCTTGGTGTAAAGCTGGACACAGTATCTTGGAATTTCACCCCACAATGATCAATTACTGTTGTAACTGGTCTCAGTCAAAAGACAATAATGGACTATGAAAAATGTGTTTCACTTAGAGGTTAGATATCAAAAGTATGTGCTAATGTGCAGACCACAATGCTTAGTATACTATCAAGTGCAGTAAAAAGTGCAACAGATATTTTGCATTGAAACATGAGTTACCAAAGAAGGGAAGGGAATCTTGCCTTTAGTTAAGGAAAATACCTATTCACCGTTTAATACATGAGATGCTACCTAGTTTCAACACAGAGACATTTCACATAGTCAAAGGAGTGAAATGATGCTTCTGTTAATCAAAAGGGCTGGATGGATCATTTCCTGGACAAGGCTGGACCAGTATAAATTTCAGGGTGAAAGACTAATTCTTCCTGGTTCTCCTGGAAGACTGCAAAGGGAAAACTGCCTACAAATGGTACCTCGGTCCACCAAAACCACAGTCTAATGAAAGGCAGGCATAGAAATATCTCTTGTTCTCTCTGGTAGTCATCAAAATATTACAGGTTACTGCAATTCTTGAAAATAGTAATTCATGGGTTATCAAGGAGGCAA
The DNA here is from genome assembly GCF_000708025.1 of Charadrius vociferus. Classification (NCBI taxonomy): domain Eukaryota; kingdom Metazoa; phylum Chordata; class Aves; order Charadriiformes; family Charadriidae; genus Charadrius; species Charadrius vociferus. Next base: position 597,263 of record NW_009661370.1, read on the forward strand.
GCCAAGGAGGCTTGCTATTTCCTGAATCTTCTGCATGTCTCCAAGAGAACTGTCGTTCCCAGACTTGTCTTTTGTCTCACAACAGGACCTGAAGTCTTCAGGGAAGGAGTGAAATGCTGCGCTCCAACATCCATGCGTGCCTTTTTCAATTCTGTGAGTATGTGTTTGCATTTGTCTCATGGATAAAAGGTTGTATCTGTTCCCAAGTTCTCGAAGGACAGATAAAAATATTTTTTCGATAGTCATATTTTGCTGTTTTCATGCCTGAAGGTTTAGCTGTAATCAGAAAATTGTATGCTTTCTATGGAATAGATTATATAGCTCAAGTGCAGTGTTTTACTTAATCTTTATTTTACTTAAAGCAGCTTTAAAATATTGAATAGGATAAAGGATGTGAAACTAATATCTTGCACATTCACCAAAGCATTTAAGAATTTGCTTTGAATCTAGCTTTTATAAATAAGGTTTATTTATGTTTAATACTAGGTGCAACCACACACAGTTCCTGTCATCTAAACATATCGACTGCCAAATGTAAGTCCACTGAAGTCACAACGCAATATACCATATGAAATAAAGAAGACAGAAAATCTAATCTGTGTAGGCGACTTCTCTTGAATGTTCTTGGCTTTCATGTACTCAGAAAAAGGTTGATCATCTGTGTACAACAGAAACACCTATTGATCAGCTGTAACAAAAAATCCCAATGGATTTATTCTTATTTTTACAATGTACAAAAGCTTGCCAAACCCCAGTACTTTATAGAACAAACAGTAGGGCATACTCTATGTTTGAAAGACTCATCTTCCTCTTTTGTTGTTGACTGGAGGGTTAGTTAATTTGGTTTATTTGAACCATCTGATTTTTTTAATAATCTTTTTCAGAGGTTACTGTTAAAAGAGTATCTTTAACAATTGGATAAAATTGGGGGGGGGGGAAAGGATAAAGAAAGGAATCAAAGCGGTAATAGATTTTTCAAGAAGGGGTTAACAGTAGTGACCTTTTCTAAAGGCTAAAATCAAAGGTTAGCCAAGGAAATTAAAAGGCAATATTTTTCAAAATAACAAAACAAATTCTTTTTTGCAATAGGAAAAGGAATACGAGGAGCTCAGTTTAGCAATTAGGAGTTTAATAGTATTTCAGAGGGTGAGATATTTGGATGGGCAATAAGAATACCACAGTAAATTTCTTAGACAGTAAAAGATGTTCTAATCATTGCTTATATTCACGTGCAGATCACCAAAGAATTAGAATCAGGAAGCATTTCTACCCTGTGAACATGACTTCATAGCCTTTCCCCTGGAACATATTGGTGAATTTCCTACAAAGCAAGTATCCTAATCAAGATCTAATTTAAAGCCAATTTTAGTAGGTGTTAACATACATAGGTGAACAGGCATCTGTCTTGCAAATCACTGTGAAAACAGAGCTATTAAACTACATAAGTCACTGTTTTGATCCAGCATAGCCTTATGCTTATAATCTTTGGATTATACATTTAGGTTTTACGTTAGTTCACCTGCTCAACATCTAATGCTGAGAAGCGCAGTTTTGTTGGAACTCTAAACCACAAGATTCGCTTCTATTTTAAGATACCTATATTAATTTTGCTGTTAATTATACGTAATTTCAAGGATCAACTAAAGCAACAGTAGTCCATAAATCTTTAAAAAAACTTTTGTAATCAAAGAGTAGAAACAGTTAAGTCCAGGTTATCTTGTTAAAAGCGAGAAAGATTTTACAGTTAGCACCAACAATTAAATCCAATCCCTAAATATGTACTGTCGCCATCCACTGTTACTTTTCTAGCCTGATCTTTACAAGTGGAGCAGCTTTGCCTGTGTCTGCTACGAGGAATCTGGGGCAAAAAGGACTTTCACGGGAAAAGGGTTTCACCTGTGTGGTCTTCTGAGAGAAATGCAAATACTAGTTCACAGCATCATTCTGCCACCCGTCTCCTGTGGTTGAAAAATTCTCCTTGTTGACCTTTTCATCGAGGCTGTAGGGTTTAGAAGATAGCCTGAGGATTTTGTTCTCTATCCTATGCTCCAATTTTCAGGATTTGAACGCGAGGGATCAATTACAAAAGGTTTCTGTCACAGCACCTAATGTTTAGGCACCTTGGTATTTAATACCATGGGTCCTGAGATAGGCTGTCTATAAAATTTATGCAGAGAATGCCGTGAACAGAGAATACTGTATGAGAGGTGACTGATTCACCAGAGCTGGAAAGCAACGGCCTAAAGCAGTGAAGATGAAACGCTGTCACTTAAGAACTTTATTAAAGGTTTACTGCATGATATCTATGTACTGTGAAGCTCCACAGTCCTATTTACAGGATTGATGTAAACACTTCTCTTAGACCACAACTCAACAGGAGGATCTCAACTCCAGTATTGCTGCTGGTAGGCTACAAAGTCACTCTTGTACCTTCTCTCTTTTTCCAGTCCAAACAATAGTGAGGTACATAAGATGGAAACCTGCAAAAACAGGGACAGAGCAACCCAAACCCAAAGTGGGTAATGGTTATGATGTTTATTCTGCAGGTAGGTTCAAGGCCTCTCTCCAGTCTTTGGGGAAGAATAGCTGCTGACCTGCAAAGAGGACAGAAACAATAGTAACCTTTCTTCCTTAAACCGTGTATTGTGCAGGATCTTACCTTGTAGTTGTAGGAATTACTCTTTTTACAGAAATACTGACATGCTTAACAGTGTCAAGGGTCATGCAGATATTTGGGAATTAAATAAATAAATAAATAAATCACAACTTTTGATAACTCCTATTTAATAAAGGCATATTGGCTTCAGGTATCTGTAGGATGAAGTAGTAAATTTTAAGGATATAAAATCTCAATCTGTATGCCAAAAGGATAGTTATGTTGTCTAACTCAAAGAACACAAATGATTTAGAAAACTTTGTTTGGCTCCTCTGTACCAGAATAAATGTAATCTGCAGAGAAAGTCAATACAATGAAGTGGTGTTTACAGAAAAGTATAAAGAGCCTGAAATTGTTTTAGGGCATTAAAATGATGGAAATGACTATTCTGTTTATACTCTCTTTCTGCTTATAATGAGATTGCTTTGTGAAAATACCTACTAGGGGAATTAGTTTTATGAGTGTGCAGCAACTAATATGGAGACAGTCCCTGCTTTGGAAAGGAAAACTCTAAGAAGACACACAACATACACCTTCTACCCCACCCCCCAAAAATATCAGGAGCAGAAGTTAAGGTAATCGAAGTATTTAAGATCTACTTTTTCTTCAATTTACAGAAATTGGTTTCGATCCCATTACACTTGCTCTCACAGGATGATTTTCCTGTTGGCTGATGTCCTGTTGGGTCTCAGCTGCCCATCCCCACTGTACTGCCGCTTGCTGCTGCTGCGGCACTCGCTGCGGAAAGCGCTGTGAGGCATCCAATGGCACAACGCATTTCTGCTGCTGTGTTCACAGGACAAACCGGTCTTTTGTTTAAAAAAAAATCGGAGGCAGGTCCCTATAGGTAAGGCAATACCATTCATACTACTTGACACATATATGTGCATGGCGATGAGGAGAAATGGTGCTGGGAGCTGCCAGGTAGGTGGAAACACAGATTTTTGGCTCTAAAGTAGAGAGCAGTAGTCACTCTGTGGTTAAAGTGGAAGTAAAATTTGATTTTATCATTACAACAACTGACTTTGTAGTTGTTAAACAACATTGAGACTCAATAATCTAATCAACTTAGTTATACACTGTTTATAAATCCTCAAACATTTTGCAGAACCAACAGAAATACCTGCTGTTACTGAAATTCTGTCCCTTGTTTGCTTAAACCCTTCTATTTTCAACATCTTTTCAGCTTGCACCTGCTGGTGTTGGACGTGATGCCTTTGAAATTTTATATCTCTTGCACTGGGAGTCGTAAACTGGTTTGACTTATGGTCTTGGGAGGTGAAAAGAGAAAATAATTCTGACTCTAAATCTGGAACTGAAAAATTTTAAGGGGAAAGCCTGTCCCAGGAGAATTGACATAGAGGCGTGTCAGGGTATGATTTGAGCGAACAGGCCAATAAAAAGACTCTGTGCAATAGTTCTTTAAGCACCTAGATCAGCCTTAGCTTACAAACCCCACTAAATTAGGTAAATTAAGTACATATAGACCATTTGTTGTGTTAAATCTATTTTCTATTCTATGTGTAGTTCCTTTTGTGAAGATTAAACACTTCATTTTGAGGAAATTGTTCTAAGTCTTTGTGGAGGTACAGGTCATATATACTGACTGGAAGGTATTCTGGATGTGCTAAATTCCATTTGCTCTGTTGATTTATTGTGCTGTATAAGCAGGACTGTAATAACCCAATGGCTGAGTCCCGTTTTAGCCTTTTTTTAAAGCAGTTCATGCTGCGGCTTTATGAAGTCTAGTGCTACAAGGGAGGGGGCAGTGCAGAGTTTCTTCTGGTAATAATAATTCCAGCTTCTCCTGTCTTCAATATGTCTTTGGGAGTGGGACAAGCATGGGTACCCTCCTCCCTCCCCTGCCATCCTTCCTCCTTCAGACCAGAAATGTGGGTCCTATGGAGGCTTTGCTTAGAGAAACACAAGAGAGGGGACAAATATGGAGCTAAATCGGTAACTACATTCAGATTTGTTTGTTATATGTGGGTCTGATTTAAATATAGAAAATTAAATGATGGATAAATAGCCTACTTGGCATTCATTACTGGTGAAATTGCCTTTGGATATCCAAGCACTCATAACTCTGTGTGAGTGTGTATTCATAAAAATAAATATACATTTACACATGAAAAAAACATCAGGAACATAAATTTGGCTGAACAGCTCTTTTTATTGTTGGATCAGACTCTCATATCTTTTTTTTAAACTTTATCAGTAAGGGAAAAACACAAATGGAGGGGGGGAAAGCAACTTGATGGGTGTCAAGATTCAATTTCAAAACTATCGTAAACTGTTAGCTTATCAATGGGTTTTAAAAATATAAGATATTTGGTTAACAGGACCTACTACCTACTGACATATCTTATTATTGTTGAGTTTTTTCAAACATGAGTTATTTACTGCTTTGAATTAATAATTAAGTTCATTAAAGAACAAAGTGAATCACAACTTAATGTAGAAAACATAAGGGAAGTGATATTTAATTAATAACCAGAATCTTTGTGGACTGTGTCATGCCACTATGGCTACAACTACAATTTTGTGCAAGAAATGTAACACTGGGTATAAAAATTAGTGTTGGCATGTGACAAATGAAAATGAAAATATGTTATTAGTTACACTGTGATAAAGCTAACATGCAGTACTGTCTAGGGATAACAGTAAGAATAGTTTGAACATTTTTATGGAAAAAAGATTTCTGAAAATACATTTTAAAAAAATATTTTTTCTTCTGCATCATAATTGTATATGTCTAAAAGGGCAATATTTAAAGGTTTTTAATTCTTGCTTCCCCATCATTTCTCATGAAGTTCATTGTCAAATGCGCTTTTGACCAAATAGGAAACACATTAATATATTCCCAGGTGGAGCACTGTTGTATGCTAAGATGGAATTGGCTTGGAAAGTTAAGCCAAGCCCTGCAGCGAATTAAGAAACAGCTAGCAAAATACACTAAACTAAAACACACAAGACTTTTCTAGCACTATTCTATTAAGGTGGGATTCATGTTCCATGCAGGAATTAAGCAGCTAACATCTCATCTCACGCAGGGTTGGACCGTAAAGTGCCTGCACAGGCTGCTCAGGAACCAAGTTCATCAAGCAGAGCTGAGGATCACTGGTGAGTTTGTGCTAGTTTGAGTCTTTGTGCTGGTGAAGAATGGGCATAGAGAGGCAGACAGCTCAGCAATCAGAATTTAGATGACATCAGCATATTCATCAGGAGAGATTAAACAGTGATGGGATTTGGGAGAAACATTAATATGAGGGTAAAGAGTAGGCAAGTGACAGTGTTGCATCTGTTTACTCTTTAGTCCTGCAGTCTCCACTACCATGCTGTGTCTAAAGGTTGAAGCAGAAAGCACAAATGGGCTTTCCTTAAAATTCTGGCTTACCGAACCCCGTTTATAAAGTAAAAGTCGCTACTTTTATACACGATTGCTGAGTCTAGAGTGGCAAAATGTGATGGCTGGCAAATCAAAAAAGCAGTTCTCTTTTTCCTCCCAAAGGTGAGTTAAGGACTGCTGACGTGTATATAGTAGTGCTGATCAGCGCAGTGTCCCCTACTGAGGGAAATATTACCTATCTCTTTTTCTTTTGTCCTCATTCTCAGAGGGGCTGTTGCTGTTGTTTTTATCTCCTTTGTAATTTTATCACATACAGCCTGTTTCCCACTCTTCAGATATTTGTTCTTTGGTCTCTTTGTTATGCCCTGAAACTAGTTCTGCTCAGCTCTCGATATTACACTCCTGTTGTGACTCTTAGGTGACCATTTATGTTTCCGCTTAAAGCCTCGGGAGCCTGGCTGTCCTCCTGGGCTGGCAATCTTGCAGATCCTCTGCTATGACATGCTGGACAGATGGACAAGAACTGGCTGAGAACCTGAATTCAGACAGGCTGAGAAGTAGGAAGTAACTGGAGGTGTGTAGAGAGAGGAAAAATGTGGTAATGGTGGAAGCAGGTTGGAGAAAGTTTTGGGCAGGAGTCTACAAGGGTTGGTCCAACTTGTGCTGTGGCACTCCAAGGCCTGAACAGGTGTGAAGGACAAGAGAGGCTGAAAAGGCGTATGCTGTGTCTTCTCATACTCAGCTTTCCTGAACTTACAGCTAAGACCCGTGTGGTTCTCTACTGCTTCTCCACTGGTGTTATGCATGTCTGTGTGATCTCAGCCGGGTTTGGTTGATTCAGAGCTGGGTTACTAGTCCTAGTACCTTCCCCTCCTAAGCCGTTCATGAGTCCATCTCATTATAACAGATGTGTGCTCTATGTACTTCTTTTTCAATTATTATTGATATTTTATTTCTTTAGGAAGGAACTAGCTGACTTGATGTCAGTAATTAGATGACAGGACACTAAAGGACTGATTTCCCCTCCTCTGTGTAAATACATTATTTTTTTTGCGTGCTCTCTGGCTATGCAGAGGTCTATGAAATATCAAGACCTTAGAGTCTATTTAATAAGAATCTTTTGATGATTCTACTAACACAAATGAGTACCTTGTTTCCCATACACACACATTTATGATATTCATGCTCATGTTCTGACTGTTAAAATGCTGTCTTAGTTCAGTTAAGAGTAAGAAACCAGCAGTTATTCCACAGATGTCCAGAAAACCTGAATTTTGCTAAGTGCCTGATTGCACATATTCACTAGTTCCAAGCATGGACCGCTTGCAACAAGGGAGGGCCTTGGCATTGATTTCAATGGGAAAAGATTTATAGCCTTTGCTGGAAAGCAGTAAATTGCTTGGTGGTAATTAACTACTATAGAGACATGTTTAGATATAGAGACAAAAAACTGTCTCCTACCTTCTCATTAATTGCTCAGAATATCTGACCCACAGGACTTTTGTTAAGAACATGTGTATTTAAGGAAAAGTATTTATCTCCTTTTTAGAAATGTTAAATGCTTAAATAGCAGGGCTATGAATATGTGAATGCTTTATTTAAAGCACAAAGCACCAGATCACGAATCTGTTTTTAATTGCATATGTATAACTGCTAAAGGCTTTGTAGGTGTTACAGTGAATTTACTGAAGGCAGAATTGTCTGTTTAGCCATGGCAATTAGAGGCCCAGTCTTTCACCAGTGGATTTCTGGTACCATTTCATTTTCAGTGTTCTATTTTTCACCATGGACATTGGACTGTGTTGAATGAACAAATTGTTTTCTTTTTCTGGTGCCTTCATCATGGCCACAAAATGCAAGGATGCAGGAAAGGTGTCATGGTATTAACTTACCTCAGATGTTACCACAGATAGAAAAAAGAAAAAAAAAAAAAAGATTTATTTTTTTAACTTCAAGTGTTGAAACTTTGAAAAGAAAGTAAGTGAAGTTTCTGCAAAGCATAGTAATATATAAAGACACAAAGATAAAGAGAGAGATGTATGGGTGTATGTATAGATTATCTCCCCTGCATAATCTTTTGGATATTTTCCTGCTTTCTGATCACAAAGCTTGGTTGGCTTACTCTAGCGCTGTCAGGCTCTAAGTTTGCAGAGCGACTGGAGAGCAGACCAGGCCCTGGCTGAGCCCAACCAGAGGTGCCGACCCAGTGAAACACCCACCGGCTGAAAGTCCAGACCTGCTCGTGCCACTGCAATACATCAACTTTACTGTCTGATGGGGAGGTTTTCAGTATGTATTGCTTTTGGATATGGAGATCCAGCCTCACTGAAGCTGTTTGGTTTTCATTTCTCATCCCTGTGTTGGGACATTAAAGATCTTGTGTTTTCAGTCTCCTTTTTGGTTTCTTTGCTTCTTTTATTCTCCTTGTGTGTTCACCTTTAGTCCTCCTGTAACTCTGTGAAACCTAATCCACAACACAAATAGTCTGTAGCTCTCTCTCGTTGTGTCTATATTTCTCACAAAATATTTTGAAGGGATAAGTGCTTTTTCTTTAGAATGAGTGCCTTATTTTTTTTTTTCCTGGATGGTAAGTCATTGGAGTTGACTGTGGGAGAACTGCTCCATTTTGTGATACCTTCTGAAGTTTAAAAATTTCTTTTTGTTCTGCCTTGGAGTGAAATCAAAATCTCCAGAATGTTTTGCAGAAAATAGCATCTTTTTTTCAAATAAACAAATCAGGTTTTCCATCAGTCTTATATTCATAGAGGAATTTAGAAAACTTCTGCTAGAAACTGTTTAAATCTCTATTGAATGTATGTACCTTCTGGCCTTTAAGAAACAGCATGTTTTAATGAAAAAGATTCTGTACACAATTTTGGCCAGCTCTAAGCTGTGTCTCCTGAACAATACCATATAGAGTGTACTGCTTCAGAAGATGAATATCTTAATTTCTCTGAGAAGAGATTTTAAAAAGAATAAAAACCACCAACATAAAAAAATCTCACGCCCCCCCACCCCACCCCCCCGTGCCAAAAGAAAAGGCCATTCAATGCTGGAAGAATCAAGTAATAAATTAGTTCTGTCAGGCCCCATAGAGGAGGAAACTTTAGATCAGAGAAAAAGGTTAAAAAGTTTCCTTCAAAAATGAAGATATCTTTACATGTTCTTTAATGACCAACAGTGGTGAGGAAGTTAATTTCAAACGTCATCTAAAAGACAAAACAATGTACCAGCTGACCATATTGATTTCATATTGAATGAAGAAAGTACAGTACAGTGAGATGCAATAACAGCATTTTTCTAATACACTAGCCACAGTCCTGTGGAGGACTATTAATCACCAACCGTTCCTTGTGAGAAACACTCTTACAATAAGAAGTAGGCAACCTTAGTTGTACACCACATACTCTGTTCAGGTATTATTTTGGAGTATATAATTTAGCAAGATTTTAGCTGTTTGATCTGAAACATTCCAGCAAAGTGACTGTCCAAGGCAGGCTATGAATATTTTTAAATATTCAGCTACTTCAGAGGAGAATGATACAGAGAAATGACTTTCCATTGAAAAAGAAATCCCTGAGATACAGAGATTTGGAGAAGTGTTGTGAAATTTGTCAGCAAATGGCCTTGCAAAGCCAGTCTGGACCACATAACCCTAAGTTGGAGTTGATTTACAAGAGAATTGTTAAACCTTTGCAGCTGGAATATCCAAAGAAAACAAAAATAATGATACATGGGGCTACCCCTGGAAAAGTCACGGTGACTACTTCTGTAAACCGAGCAGGGCTGGAGTACAATGCATGGAGAGCGGCACATTGAACCACCAGCATTACACAAAATACTTAATAGCTGCTCACTGTGTGAGTATCACCCATGGAGTGCAGTAAGGAATGCAAAGAAACCTCAGGGGCTTATTTACATGACATGACATATAAGGACCACAGCAGTACATAAACAGTAAAGGAACAGATATGCACAGCACAGTCATCCTTAAAAATTAATTTTTTGAGTATGGGGTTTTTTTCAGTTTTAATAATTTTGTTCAATGTCCTTTTTCCATGACCCTTTACTCTTGCCAGTATTGTCAGTGAGCTCAGCTTGATTAATAGTTACATAGGTTGGCCTTTCCTTTGGTGCAGATAGGGCGATTCTTCTTCCCAGCAAGAGAAAGATGCTGTGAGCTATCTTTTCACATGCAGTTTTGTCCCTTTATCCTTCCTCCCAAAGTGCAAAATCAACACTTTTGCTACCTGCCAAAAGGTGAACTCGCCATGTCATTGTGTGATATAAAGGAGAGAGGAGATGATATCCAGCTGCAATCAGCATGTATTTGCAATTAGTAAAATTCTATTATAGAGGAAGTTGTCAGCCTTAGTTTAATTTTAACTTTTTATATGTTTTCCCTTTAACAAATATGAATTAAAAGGAGCCCCTAGATCTGCTTGTAATAAAGAGTAATCGGCTTCTTAAGCAAATGATGTAGGTAGGAGGTCCTCTTTGCTGTTCATCAAGGCTGAAGGGGAAGTTTTGACCTCTGTGGCTACTTTGTGGCATGTGCAGAGGGCAAAGACAGCAGAATCTCAATATACTCTATGAAAAGTTCAGTTTGGAAGGACAGCAACCACGGAGGTACTGTCAAAAAATACTCACTCAAAATGGACTGAAAATTAACCGTCATCTTTGAAATTTGTCTACTTTTTCCTAAGCTTGGCTTAAGAAGAATTTTTCATGAAGCCCTTCAGTTTCTTCGGCCCAGAACTAATTGGTTCAAAACAACACCAAAACAAAAAACCCAAGAATTTTATTGCAATAGTGAGTACGGCCCCATGGCTTGCAAGACTTGGGTGAAGTTCTTGGTGAGAATAAAGGAAATGAACATACAGGAAATTCTCCAAGTTTTAGTTTACTTGGTTCATGTAAAATGCATACATGTAGAACAAAGGCAGGGAAACAATGCTTTATAGAACAGAAGGCCATCTTGACAAGGGACTGGTATTACCCTATGGGAATTATTAACAGCTGAAAACATGCAGCCCTTAATCCTGCACTGGAAGCTGACTGGAGGAATTACCTGTGTTTCACTGGGTGAAAAAAAAAGAGGTTATTTCTTTTCCTATTTTGGCTACTGTGGCTTCAATTTGATAAAATGGAAAGCCATAGCCAGTAGTATTTACTTTAACATTCACTTTACCAACACACAGGGGCACTATAGTCCTGATTCTGGTAAAACACTGGGGCATATGATTAAAACCAGTTGTGTTCTGAAAAACATTTCAGCAAGTACTAACTCTAAGTAGCTTGTAAAGTCCCGCAGAAGTCACTGGAATTTGAGCTTAGAGTTGAAGTAGAAGATTTTGATATCTGCACGAGGACTTTGCTAAGGAAAGGCCTGTCTTATGCCTGCCTTTTTCTCTCATCCTCATCATGTCTCTCCTTGTGGTACAACACTATTTTTTCACTGATTTTTCACAGTTTTCAGGATCGATGAAAACATTTTACAAGGACCAATTTGGATAACAGCTGGAGGCAGATTGTTTTGGGATCTGAGACTCAAATTGGCTGAGGTACTAGAAACAAATGGATGTAATCTATGAGATACTAAAGGCTTGCCTTATTAAAATCCCACACACTGGCACTGATTTGATAAACACCTTTGTTGGAATACATCACACAGTATATTAAAAAAGCTGTTAATGAAAAATGAATATTGCAGTGTCTTTTTGGCAGGCTGAATCAATATGCTCTTTTTAATAATTCAGTTTATTACTCAAAATATCATTTTCTCCCTAGAATAGAAAATAAGAACATGGCATAATTTCCAAACCTCACCTTTTTCCTTTCCTGACCGCATACTGCTTTTTACTGCTGCCTACCCCCTCCCAGTTTTCTGAAGCCATGTTAACCTACAATGACTCAAAAAAGGCTTGGTTTTTTGACATCAAGTTTTCTATTGTTTTCTGAAGAAGGTCTGAAAGATTGACCTTCATTTGCTAGACCTTATATATTTTATTTTCTCTGTGGAAGATCAGAACTAATAAATTTATGAAGCTTCCTGTGTTCCCCTCATTTAGGGGAAAATGAACACCTGATTCAACTTGCAGCCCATTTCCCTTTTTAAGACGTCAGATAAAGTGAGAATAGCATTGATAGTGTACCGCACTTTGACAGGTTATCACATAGTGAATAAATCTACTTCCCTGACCATTTATTTTTTCTGGTTATCTCTTTCCAGGCTGCCTATTGCAGTATGAAGTTTCCTGTATATTTGTTTATTTTGCTTTGCTATTTGTGATTTGGATATCCTCCCAGGATAAGAAGCTCTCTGGAAACCAGAGAAAGGTAAAAGAATTGTACTGTCTGGGATATCCCATTTGATGTTTTCCATCTTATTTGTCTAACTGGATCACCTGTCCCATTAGCTTTGTTTCCTAAGGAGGTGGTTTGCTGGCTCTTGCTCCCAAAACTCAGGGGACCTGACTGGAAAATGGAGATGCTGATGGGTGTAAGAGGTAGGAGAGATGACTGAATTACTGTATAGGATGGAGACCTATGCAGTATGGGGAGAAGCTGCATTATTGTGATAGCAGAGACGATTTAGGTGGTGCAAGACTAAACAGAGCATATTAGCTGGCATGAGAAGTCTCTTTTCCTTCCCTCTTCTTGCTGTTCCAGCTTTAGTTCTGGAATGATACTGCAAGTTTCAACACATCAGGAGACAGAAATGGTGGTGAATTGAGTTGTCACTATTATTTATGCTTAAAATATTGAAACTCTTTTCTTAGCGTGTTCATGTATTATATTTCAAGACATCTCAAACTGTACAAAATAATTACAGAGCATGAGCCTGAGATTCTCTGTTTACTCACTAACTCTGAAAGTGTGTTTAGATTAGTTATCTAATACTATATAACCAAAGTATCTAAAATTGAGCTGGTCATAAGACGTGTTGGACTGCCTTTGCATTCAGTATAAGCCTCTTGCTAATCACTCTGAAGACTGGGCTAAGGATTTCAGATGTCAAGATATAGGCATTCAGCTCCAAAAACTGCGGCCTCAGTGCCTTAGCTTTTAAAAATATAACATTAGAGAAGTCTTTTTCCAGGTGATACAAAGCACAAGGTGTCCTTAATAAGTATTCAGGTGCATTCAGAGCTGCTGAAGAAATAACAAGTATTGTTGTCTGGTTGTACCAAAGAACAGAAATCAGAGTTTTGCAGAATCTTTTCCTTTAAGGTAAGAGAACAACACTGGAAATCAGATATATTAGCATCATGTTCTTGGTCTTTCAGCTGGAAGGAATACGTCACTAAAAAATGAAAGATGGTTTTATTTTAAAATTTTCTCATTAAAACAACTTATAGGATTCATAACTGTAAGATGTGAAGTGACTAGCAAAGAATTGTTTAGGATGATTTTAATTTTGAAAAACTGTAGGATGGTGTCATGGTTTTGGCTTGGATGGGGTTGACTTTCTTGCAAGCAGCTGGTGCAGTGCTATGTTTTGGATCTGGGATGAGAATAGTGTTGGTAGCACACTGATGTTTTTGGTAGTTGCTATGCAGTCAAGGAATTTTCTGCTCCTCAGCCACCCACCAGTGAGTAGTCTGGGAGTGCACAAAAATTTGGGAGTGGACACAGCCGGGACAGCTGTCACCAACTGACCAAAAGAATATTTCATGCTATAGGATGTCATGGTCAGTATATAAAGCTGAGGGAAGAAGGAGGGGAGGAACATTCAGAGTGATGGCATTTGTATTCCCAAGTAACCGTTAAGCGTGATAGAGCCCTGCTTTCCCGGAGGTGGCTGAACACCTACTTACAAATGGGAAGCAGTGAATGAATTCCTTGTTTTGCTTTGCTTGCATGCACAGCTTTTGCTCTACTTATTAAACTGTCTTTATCTTAACTCACGAGTTCTTTTCCTTGCTTTTACTCTTCTGATTCTCTCCCCCATCCCAACTGGGGGGAGTGAGCGAATGGCTGCATGGTCCTAGTCGCTGGCTGGGGCTAAACCATAACAGACTGTTAAAATTTTTTTAGGTTCCTATTTCCTCCTCTTGCCTCTGGAGAGCTTGAATTGAAGTGATGTTGTTTCTTTCCTTTGTCACTTTCATTGTCAGGTTTGGCAAATCTCTAAATCAAAAGACACTTTCAGTAACATGTTACGAGACAAACATCTGCTGAGTGGGACACCAGTAATTGCGAAATCGCCGTTACATGCACGTGTTGAGTGTGGAGCTTTCTCAGCCAGTGTAATGAGCTGGAGTGGTAAGCCTCACTGTGCTCATGAAGAACATTCACTCTGTCAGATGCAGAGTGTTTTGGAGGTGCAGCTTTTGCTCTGGGTGACAACAGGGCATTCCAGATCCAATACGTCTGCTGTCCTGCAGGTCAACCCAGGGAATATAGCTGCCTTTCTTGAATGGAGAAATACAGGTTGAAACTCTAGAGACCTGCAACCACATTAGAAACAGCTGCTGCCATTACTTTTTTATGGACGTTTGTTTCAGATACTCACATCTCACTCGGGTGCCTGAGCTGATTTTCTGTCGTGCTGAAGGAGAACAGTGTGGCCTCTGAATGCCTCAGATCATCAGCATTTAAGGAGTTACATCAATACTATTGGGTTACAATACGATTTACTAGTTGTCTCTTTGCTTTGGGGTAAATGGGAAGGACATGCATGTGGTGTTATAACAATTTTATCGGATGATGGATGCACTTTCAACAGATGGGAACAGAAGTGCTAGAGAGTGCCTCCAGATATGGCTGTCTGCTTAAAAATTACATCTGGCATAAAAGTCCATTGGTTCTGACCTATTCAAGCCCCTAATCATTGTCCATTTTATTATACACCCCTCTCTCTAACACAAAGACGCTATTATTCTTCCAAGTGGAGATAACATCTTGTTTACGTAGTTCAGATGTTAGAAAAGCCAGCCCACTTTTCTACAGTTTAACAGCTTAAAGAAAGAGGAGTTGTATAAAATGGTGTGAAGATATAATTTCTCTCTCCCAAATGTGTAACAAATGTTGATAATCAGTGGCAATTTGTATTTTCATTTCTAGAAACAAAGTTTTGTAAACAATAAAACATGCAAGAAATAAAAAGAGCAACCTTTGCCCTACTGCATAAGGGCAAAAAATACAGAACTTGGGAGAGACTGTTTTCTCCCTGGTTGTTGAGGATGACACCTGCCACAGGAACTCACAAATGCAAGAGAATTTCATGCTTTTTTCAGTTAACAACTTGAAGCCCTATGTCTAATTTGCATAGAAATTACAGAATGCTAGGGACTATAATTACCATTGCATTTTTCTTTAATGCAGATGTGCCTGACAAAGGCAAATAGGGATTGTTCAGTAGGCTTTTACAAACCTCAGTGAAGAGTCTCTCGGCCTTATCTGTGACCTTGGGCAGGGGAGAGAGGTGATTTTTTTTCAGGGCTGTCACCTTACATTTTTGTAAGGCCATAAATACCCTGTATTTTCACATGTCTTAAGATACCTCAGTGGAAGTGTGTAATCTTTGGACCAAAAAAGAATGCAAAAAGGTATAAAGCCTGAAGAGCATTTTTCCTAACAACCACAAACTCAAGTGCAAAATCTGTTTTTAAGTACCTTTTAAGTACTCTTCATTTACGGTTAGCTGTTTTAAGTTAGTTTATTAACAGCAATATACCAGTGTTTTTAAGGGGGTGATGGCAGCAACATCACCTTTTGATGGGTGAAACCGGAGATATTAAGGTAGACATGAAGCTTTACTAATTGGTGCATGTGAACTCCATGTATTATCTTTATATATGTATAGTATTATGCATATATATCATGAGGGAGGGAGAAAATCTGTATCAGAGAGGCATTTTTTAAGGACAGCTCTTTGAAGCTGTCCAGAACTGGAAATATAAAAAGTGTCTTGGAAAACTTTGACTTGAGGCACAGGAGACGAGAGGATAAAAGAGGCATAATGCATGTAATGTAACCATGTCTGTGAAATGTATCCTGGGGATACATTTCAAAGTTGTGAATATATATGTAACAAATACACCATCTTACAAAGCACCGTCCACACAGAGCATAATATGAATCTGGAATATGTTTCCATTGGAGGTCATCAACATAATACTTGTACTGGATTTGGAAAAATAGTAGACTTTTATTACCAGCAGTATTATTCAGAATAAAATAAGGGAAATCAAACCTCACACCTCAGGACATGTACTGAGAAGTCATGGAAGGTCTCACTCTGTCAATTGACAACGTTGGCTAGATGAATGGTGTGGACAGGGGGTGTTATCTTCCACCCCAGTATGAAGTAGT
This sequence comes from Charadrius vociferus, assembly GCF_000708025.1. Classification (NCBI taxonomy): domain Eukaryota; kingdom Metazoa; phylum Chordata; class Aves; order Charadriiformes; family Charadriidae; genus Charadrius; species Charadrius vociferus. The sequence continues at coordinate 613,588 of NW_009661370.1, forward strand.
CCTTTGCTGGAGACAGCTAGCATACTTACTGGGTTGACCACCATGCAACATCCTATGGTGCAGTTGTATACGCCCTCCAATAGTGCCTCTGACTTTCACTTCTGTGCTGTACCTTTTGATGTCGAATTATTTGCACTTGAAGCCATACCTTGTTTATTGATCATCATGTTTTGGCATTGTTGCGTTGTAAATGATATTGATCTCTTAAGGTTTCTGAAATCAGTGGAATGATGTTACACCGAGGCTGAGTCTAAGTTTTGTGTAATTTGTGTTCATGTCATGCAGAACTGTCTCCTACCAAATTACTCTGTAACAGCAAGCAGGAGAAATGAAAAAGAATGAAACGGAGCAGAAGAAAAATGAAGGGGAATAAAAAGGTGAGAAATGCAGAAAACAATCATGGGTTACTCAAAGTTCACAAAATCACTAGGACTTTACAACAATAGAGCTTTCTTGATGAGACTGCTCCATGTGTCTTCGCCTATTTTCTTTCATTTCCATAATGCTGAAGTAGTGACCAGTTCCTAAATAAGCAAAGTCAAGCTTAATCAGTGTCTAGGTAAAAGACATCTTAGGCATTATGCATGTATTATAGTAATGGGGTAAATTTATTCTCATGAGATCTTGAGCTAGTATTAATACAATTTATGTTGTTTGTCTGGTGTTTTGATTTTAGGTGCATTACTGAGGATTCACCATGGTCCACCGCATTTTTTTTTTTTTTTAACTTCAGAACAGAGCTTCTGACAAAAATATTCTGCTGTTCTCACAAAATTAAGATTTGAAATTATACAGTTCTTGGCTTCATTTTGGGCTGAACTGATTGGCATTGGTATCCATTTTCTGTCCTGAGCAGTTGTGGAATCTCTATGCATTATTTAAGCATCGCTCTGTTCCCCTGCAGTAATGGATGCATATACAGCAGAGAACAATTTAGTTCAGACGTGTGAACTTAAGTTACTCAAATCTTCCCCACAAATCCTTGTAGAAAAGTACTGTGAATTTTAATGTGGCTTTTACCTTCCATTATGGTTGTATGATTTACAACATTCTTCATTTGCCAGCAGCTCCTCCATCGCAATGCAGATTCTTGAAGTATGTTTGAGAAGTGGCATATGAAAATTAGAGGGGGAAACTTGCCTGCAATTAAATCAAAAGCTGATCTTCCAAAAATTTCCAGGGTCGTCACATCTAGCTCGTGCAAGCACCTTTGTTTAATGTGAGAGATTGGCTTCAGTGTTGTGATCTGGCCTTGGGTCTGAACTTGAAAAGCTTGGAAGGATTTGATTTGTGCTCACTCCAGTTAAAACATTTTGTAGAGAAAAATGACATAATGACTTAATTTAAATATTACTTCCCTGCGTACTGCAGCTGCAGATGAAAATGTATGAATACATTAGGCTAGTGGAGGTGATAACAAGGAGTGGTGCAGGGAGAACGAATGACCTGTATAATAATGAGTTAGAATAGTTGCTTGTAACTATTTAAATTTGAGGATCATTCTAAATGCAAAAGGGAAACCTCATATAAACCCTATCCTTTATAGCTCAAATTGCTCTGAATAAATAATTTTTGCTGTAACTATGAATACTGTGTTCATAATAAAAGTAATTTACCTAAACCAAAAAAAAAATCAGAAAGATACATCTATAATACATGGTCTCCCTTCTTCTCCCCATGTACTTTGCCTGTGGCTGAGCTGTGTTCTCCAAAACAGGCGTGCTCTTTATCTTTGTTATTTGCATTACACCTGGCATACTGGTGGTGCTACTCAATGGAGTCTGTGTGCTTAAACAGCATGTGAAGGCACACCATGCACACTTCCAGTAGCTTATGAATTAGCAGATAGATTCCATGTATTTTTGTCATCAACTTAAAAATCTGGCAAGAGCATGTTTCTACAATGTTATAGTCTGTTGTCTTGTTCACAAGTTCTAGTTTGAGGGAATAAGGATGACATTAAGGTTAAGTACGCAGACACATTGTGGAATATGTGTGCTGTGTGTAGAGCACTTACTAGAGGTCTACTTCACCCTTGGTTTCATCAGTTACAGTTTTACAATATAGGTGATTTTAGTAGAGTTTTGGAATAAATTTGGCTCTGATCTGATTATGGTTGCAAAATAGCTTTTCCAAGCAACAGAAATATACGTGTAGAATAGAGAGTGAAAAATGTAAGGAATTGTTTAATTTCAGGAATCATTTGAGTGCCCTATTTTAACCATAATTAAGGCTACTCAAAATTTTGTTTGTTGCGGAGCACCAGTGTACAAAACCAGACATGTTTGTGAGTGTTGCTGAGGTGAATGGTAACATTTTCTTATGTAGCTATAAAAGTAGAGACTGACTTTATAATTCAGGTTGCTACTGGTGAGAGAAGATGAAATACATTATTTACTGAAGAGCAGAGATACCAATAGGATGGTACCTGTTTACTGAAGAGCAGATATACCTGTTAGGGTTTTGAAGATACATCCTCCGCTTGTACATGTTCTGTGTTTTTTTCCTTAAGGAACATAATTTCATACTTACTTTTAGAATGTGTTTGCTCTTTATGGGGTTATGCCTATATGCGTTTGCAAATAATGCTTTTTCTGTGGGAACGTAACATTTTTGTTGTAGGACAACTATCATGTGGAGCCAAGAGCCTTCTGAAGAGGAGACAGATTTCTGTCTGTCGCTGAAGAAGATTTTACCCTTTTATTTACTCATTTGGGGTTCTCAGTATAAAATGAAGCTTGCTTTGAATGTGCATGTCTCCTTTTTGAGTTGCATGAGTTTCAAGAAAAGATAAAAATCAAACCCCTCAAATATCCATCTAGGTTTTACAATCTTTAAATAAACTATGTTCATGGAAGAAGAAAAGTCATAACAGATGTGATATATGTCTTTACACTGAAGATAAGGAGTGTAATATCTTAAATTTGAGAATTCTGTGGATTATCTCTCTGAAATGATTTTTCTTCTTTTGGACAGATCTTCATCAGCTTTTCTGGCAAGACAACTTAGGAACTTTCAGAAATGTTAGTGCTCTCTGGTATCATTAGGGTGACAGCACTGGAACAGGCTGCCCAGAGAGGTTGTGGAGTTTCCTTCTCTGGAGATATTCAAAACCTGCCTGGATATATTCCTGTGCAACCTGCTGTAGGTGAACCTGCTTTAGCAGGGGGGTTGGGCTAAATGATCTCTGAAGGTCCCTTCCAACCCTGACCATTCTGTGATTCTGTGATCATAATGGGACTTCTTACTAAATTATACTTTAGGCACTTCTGTTATAAGAAACTTTAGTAAAGAATTGCTATGGTGAATTAAACCAGCTTTGTCATTCATCTTGGCATGCTTACTTTGATTTACACAAATGGATGCAGAAGCATGACCGAGCTTTGTACCGCTGTAAATGACTGTGTGGGTCCAAATTTTGGATAATTTAGTCATGTAGCAGAGTTGAGCTACTAATTTTGGAATACATTTTGTCTCAAATCTGCCTTTTAGGTTTTCTGAAAATGAAGAGAACAACTCAGAGGTAATAAAAACTTACAGGGAGAAATGTAATAAAACTTACAGACAAGAACCTTTTCAACTGAAGCATTAAGAAAAGTTCAAATGATACGCAGGTTCCTGAAACAGTAGTAGGACTGCATTCAGAGAAGGCCAATAGCATTTAAATCTTTTTTACAAATGTGAAGGTTAAGAAACCTTCACAGGCTAAAAGCATTGCTTTGGTGATCCTGGTGAAATGAAGACATTCTGTAAAAATAAAATCAAGGTCACGAGAAAGATGAAAGGTTATTACTATGCAAAAAGTGAGACAATATATTGTTATCTACATATGATGTTTTATTCAGGTAGCATTTGTTTTTCCTAATTTTTGACAAATATAAATTCTACAAACATAGATTCTAGAAGCTGTCAGCCGGGAGACTTGTCTATGCTCTGGCTATAGAAAGAAAAACAGCAAAAACCCACAACCTCCTTTAGTTAAAGTGTCTTCAAGTCCCCTCTTCTCAAAGAAAAGAAAAGCTTTGATCTTGTAAGGCTGACTTTGGCATAAATGTTTTGGATTTTTTCATTGTTGTTAATAGCCAGCCTCAGCCTTGGTTACTGAACAATACTGACTTGATTATCCTCTATTGCTTTAGGTAAAATGGCAGAGATCACAGTTATAGATATGATATGTGTTGACAAATACAGCATCTGGTCTAGCTATGATCTTGATGATCAGACTGTGCCTCTGGCTTCCACCATAGGTGCTCCAGCTGTCCTCCCTCCTGCCTTGTTATTAAAAAGTTACCACTAAGGAAAAATGTCATTTGGAGGCTGTATGATAATACTTAAAGTATGATAAAGTCATGGCCGGTCACTGAGATAATGATCTCTACCAGATAAATACACTCTCTCACAGTGAGTTAGAAATTCTTGTATTAGTTCCAGTTTCTTGCTCACTCCTCCTCCTTTCCCGAACAGGCCCCCTCAACATCTGCTGGAAGTATTTCTTTCAAAGGTGAATTCAAGCGCTGAGTCACAATATGGTTTTGAAAAGCCTTAGAGCAATTCACTACCAAACTAAGAAAGAATTTGATCCACCTCTGTTCATCCCCTACCCCATCTCCTCCATTGCTGCAAACCCCTAGAAAACTACATCAGAAGGGGTTCTGCCATTGTTGTTTGGGTCAGTGTGTGGAAAGATGGGTTATTTTAGGATTTAGAGAGAGTATGTAGTTTCGATCCTGCATGGCCAAAGCAAAAATAAGTGTGGATTATGCCCAGCTCCTTGAAAAGGAGACTTTCATGGTACAGTAATCTTAAAATGAGAAAATACGATTACAGAAAGCCATTTCCTTGGAGCAATCATTGTTTGTATTATTGCAATGTCAGACAGTCAAGATTCTCTTAATAACATTCTCCTTCACAGGCCAGCTGCTGCTTTTTCCTGCTCCTTCCGTCATCATTCTGCATTTGTGAGAACATCTATTCCTCTAGATATGAATATGATGTGACAAAATTCTTGGTTAGAGCAGTGGGTTATTCAGTAATTTACTGATTGCATTTTATGAGTCAAAATGTCTCCTAGACAATTCCCATCCAACTGATTGCCTCAGTAACTGTGCCTCCTTGCATTCCACAGTGTTCCCTACAAATTTCAAATGAAAATTGTGACGTTGTTGCATGAAAATATACAATGACTAATAATAAACAAAACCGAGTTTCATTTTATTTAGTGAATATTTAGTAATTTAGTCACTGAGCACTAAAGACAAAACATTTCTCTGTGAGCCCTTGACAGATGCACTAAGGATAAACAGGGTGCAGCTGCTGTGTTAAAGCAGTGTGAAACTCACGGTGTGGATGAAGTACCTGCTCATGAGAAGGTAGTTCACTGTGGCTATAGGGTATCGTAACTACCAGAGAACAGCTCATTATACTTTTAAGCTTAAAGTTAAGCAAATCCGGAATAAAATCTATCTCCTTCCAGGTATGGTGCTTCCTTAGTGACAGCAGACCAGCTCTATCTGCTGAAAAACACATGAAGTGACCCAGTGCTACGCCTGGGTACTACAGCAGCTGCCTACTGAGCTGTGTGAGATAAAAATCAGAGGCATATTAAGCATGTAAAAGCTGCTTCCTTTTGCCTCACTTTCTAGAAGTTAAACCATTTTAGTATTCTAACTTATATGTTCTTATTTCTCCAAAGAAATACTTAAATAAGCTAGAATAAAGCTTGAGTTTCATGATTTTTTTAAAAAAAATGTTCAAACATCTTATGTCATGCATTATTTTTAAGCCACACATTTTCTCCAACATTTTTTTCCAAGGTATTCTTGTTGGAAAAAAGATCCGTGGCTGTGATTAGCTCTTACATGGCAAGAAGAAAGGTGGTTGTTCTTTTGGACTTATTTTGTGAACTTGTACGAGTACGAAATACAAACTGCCCCTGACAAAAGAGGCAATAATTGTGCTTATAGATTTCTGTTCTTAGTCATTTGCTGTGGAAAATCAAACTGGTTTTCAAATAATAAATCTCTGTATAAGCAATAAGACATTGCGGGCATTTTTGCAATGTGATTTATTCCTGGTTTGTGAACAGAATGAACAACAAAATTTCTTCTGGGCTTATGCTGGTAGAAAAGAAGAATAACCCCATTGAAGGTAGAGGGATGACCCCGCTGTAAAACTTGTGTAGGATTACACTCCAGAGATTAATGAGAAGAAATACAACATAACATAAAGTCTGACTCGGGCTTGATGGAAAGCAACTTTTTACTTGTATGCATGGCAGATCACAAGGGCTCCTTTCTGTTTGCCCCTAATAACAAAAAAATTATAAAGCAATCTTTTTAAACTTTAACTACAGAACATTTTAACATTTACCACTAATTCTAGAGGGGGAGGAGAACTATGTTTCTGTTTTCTTCTCACTTCTTTTAATCAAAGATTTGTCAGTACTTCGTCTGCTAAGTAAAGTAACAACTTGGTGTCTTTTTAGGGCATTTTTTGAAAACAAATGATCTCATCTAGAAGAAACTGGATAAAAACAAATACACAAGTCCAAGACTATGGTAAGTGCACAAACAATATTTTGGGCGTTAGGATGATTGTTCCTCGGCTCCTTGACACTAGACCCTTTTGAAGTTAGATGTTTGGCTGTAAACCATGTATGGCCGTAAACGGTATATATAACTCTCATACCATCAAAGTCATAATAACTAATGTAACGTACCGACATAGCTTAACATTTTCCCATAACTTCCAGGGCTTCCACAGGATGTATATTCACCTTGTCCATACTTTAAGTAACAGAATAAATTGTTATTTTACTTCACCAAGTCTTTACAAGGTACAATTAAAAGTTCCAACATTTTGTTCATCGGTGTCTTGAGGGAGGAGTTGTTGCTGTACCTCTAGAATTTAAGCCTGAAATTGTTTACCACGAAAGAAATTCTTGCTAACTGGACAGAATTGAAGGGGGTAACTTCACAGAACCTCAATCAAGAAGGATTTGATTTATTGGTGAGGCAAATTAACTGACAGTATCGGATAGTGTTTGTAGTACAGTTGGCCACTTATGGACTGGATACTTTAACAGGTTTGCTTTAAATAAATCTCCATTTCAGTGCAATTTGATGAATGGAGGCCTCAGTTTGGGGAATCTGTGCTTCAGAAAGAGACCTGGGATCTTACCAGGTGCATCTACATTAGTGATTCTGCGAGCTGGAGGAGTACTCTTTAGGTGCGGATTTACCTGGTCTAGTCGGAGGTGTCCCTGCCCGTGGCAGGGGGCTTGGAACTCGATGATCTTTAAGGTCCTTTCCAACCTAAACCATTCTATGATTCTACCTATTGTCTGTAGTTGGAACCTTGATATACATACCCATACCACTGCTGTTCTCAGTGTAGTTTCTCTTCTGGTGGAAGCAAGGTTGAAGTCACACTTGAGGGCATCACTGAGAGCACCTCACTTGCCATCTGAACACAAGGTCCTGAGGCATTTAACTGCAGATGTGCAGCAGACGCCTAAGGCTGGCAAATCAATTTAACTTCACTGCTGGTAAAAATGCCTTGTGGACATGCAAACCTGTGACCACAACAGTGTGTGAAATCAAACCTCTGTGTGTTTGATTTCCCTCTTTGTCCTGTACTGGTGGGAATGCAGACACCCCTGAAGTGCTGAAGGTGAGTGTGATCTGCAGGACTAGAGCGCAGAGCAGAGGGGTCTGCTCCCGCTATGTTTTGTTGACTTCCCGAACTCTGTGCTTAGCTCTGGTTTTCCCATTTCAAGAAAAATTTAAGAGGTTTCAAAGAGAAGCTGCATGAATGATCCATATGTTAACCAATTAGACAGTATACCTTAAAGTGACAGACTAGATGACCTAAATAAATAAAGATTTTTCAGAGGGAAATTTCTGTGGTGATTTGGTCATGGTTTGCATAGGCTGCTCTGGAAACAGAAAAATCATTAAGAGAAGACTCTTTGGTGTTACACACAGAGACAAGTATAATAAGATCCAGCGCGTGGAAGCTGAAACAAGACAAATTCAGACAATACATTTAGCTGAGAAGTTAATTAACCGTTGGAACAGCTCCCATAGGTTTTTGATGGATTCTTTGTCACTGGAAATTTAAAAAATAAGGTCAAAGCACAGTGATTAGGCTTGACACCAGGATGAATTCAGGGAGAGGCTGAGTGTTAGGTGGAAGACCAGAGTGCATGATAACATTGTTCCCTTTTGGCTTTTGAATCTATTAATCTTAATGAAGAATAGATGTCCAATACAAGTGTAACCTGTTTGTACTTGTCTGGTGAGCTCTGTTTACAGCTGCCTGAGGAGGAGATGATGTGTTTCTATTTCTACATCCTGGACTCCAAAGGGAACATGGAAGTTACAAATAACTGAGTGAGATCTTGTGATTGTCTGACTACCCTGGCAGGTGCCAGGATGGAGAACAAACCGTGGTTTAGTGATACCTTTCCATAGGCTGGAAATGAACAGATCCAAGGCACAGTATAAAGCTGCCAAGTTTATAATGGCTAGCATTATTCCTAAGATACTGTTCTTTGGTTGAGTGCTCCAGCTCCATCTGTAGTTCCCACTGGAGTGGGAATACTTCCAGTGTGTGAAGGGGACAGGGTCAGCGTTAGACCATCAGCAATGAAGCATGTCTCTACCCGCACTTTGTGGGTAGACAAGAGGCCAGGCTCTGTTCCTGCATCTCCTCCTGTAGCTGTCCAAAGCAAAACAAAAGCCATACATAACTCTCCTCTCAGGCCTAGAGGATGGCAAGCACAGGAGCATGATGCTTCTATGGCAGCTAGACCTCCTGGTTTAAAAAGATGTTTAGATTAGGTAAACTGGTGTCTGGAGGAAGCCAGAATAAAAACTCAGCATGTATGCACTGCAGTGGCTCACAGTGCTCTGCTCAGCAAAGGTTATACCAACTTTAAATGCAGAGTAAAAGAAATAAAACTTTTCAGCTTTGTTCTGCGGTGATCCTGCAACAATACCTGCATTATGAAGAATGAATTCCTGCTCCTAAGCAGTCTAAGATGGAAAAGCTGGCATCAGTAGTCACTGTCTTGTTAGGCTGGGGAAGAAAAGCAATATGTGCAGGTAAAATTTAGCTCTTTGACCTGAGAGTGACATCAGCTGGGAGGGCGATTATCTGAGGAAGGTGCCCTTAAAATCAACAGGACATGGAAAAGAAAGTATCTTCGGCAACATAGGGCAAAAATAGCTGTTATGAACTAACTGTTCATTTCCATTAAGCCCAGACTGAGGCCTAGGTGTTGAGATCCAGAGCCTAGCAGAATCTGAAGTAGAGGAATTTGGAGAACATGTTAGAAAATGAAAATTTAGGACTTTCCAACAGAGAGAGGTTCAAATTGGCAGTTTAGCTGCTAAGTAAAGCCAGGGACTGAATGTATATAGAAAATTAAAGATTTTCTGATTATCTTGGATAGTGCAAAGAGAAAGTCATGATTCTGGGAAATGAGGAATAGTATCATTCTTGTTGGAAATGGGTGAACCAAAGGTTTCATTATTTTTAATGTGATTGAATTGTCCAAGTATGAGTTTACTAAAAATGGGATTTTTAGAACAAGATCATAAGCATGATATAAATGAAAATTTACAAGGGAATGGGCAATGAAAATATGTCCATGGATAAGCAGAGTATACTGTAAATATAGTTTGTTGAACTGCAGAAAGAAAAGTCTGTTTTCTAGTCCTTCCTGAACTGAGAATCAAGTAGTATACTTGAGAGCAGGATAGTTGAATCAGAAGAAAAAAATGTTGTCTTCCATTTGATAAGAAGGTTAGTTAATTTATTATGGGTCAAATACCAGTTGTCAATAAAAAGTCCCTATATTTTGTTTGCAATCTCTAGTGAACGGTATTCATCTGAGACATTTCTGAAGGCACATATGCTGTATTATCCTTTAAAAGACAGAGGTTTTTTCCCCGTGATTAAGAAATAGGTCTTAAGGTCAGAACATTTGTCATCGCTTCCTGCCTCTGTCATCTGATGTGATGATAACCAAGTTATCTAATTACTTTGTACCTCAGTTTCCCCTTGTATAAAAGACAGGGGGAAATTCTCTCTGCATGCAGCATCCTTTGATTTTACCATGTACTGTTCTCATCCCTGGTGCTGGTAGCTACCATCATAGCTAGTCTCTGTTGAGAACTAGCAGTGAACTAAATTCATAATCCTGTATAAAATTTATAAATTACAAGTACAAATCATGCTTTCTCAAAGAAACTATTATTATGAAACAGTAGCTTTCCATGGTGTACTGAAGTACACTTCCTCTCCTCAAGGGAATCATTAAGTCAATGATTTAATTCAAGTAGAAGAAAGCAGTTTCTCCTCTGCCAGAAATAAGTAGCAAGAGCTCATGCCTTGGCTTTCAGGAAAGGATTTTGCTTACTGTCTGGACAGGTGATGAATTATGTGAATGTCTTCCGGAGTTTTAAGTGCTGGAAGGATAGAAGGCAGTTAAACAAAACAACTGTATCCCCAGATGAAGATCCTGTTCAGTGAATAAAATACACCAAATGACAATCTTGCCCATCTTGGAAAGTATAATTTACAGTATTTTAGCTACATGAAACAACTTCTGGAACTGAATCAGATGTATAGGTAGCTGTAAAGCACGCTTTTTTTTTTTTTTTTTTTTTTTGGTAGCTGCACACTGGTCTCTATTAAATATTTCCTAAAATAATTATTTCAAGGAGTTTGGGGAATGAAAGGTGTCAGTGGGAAGGGTAAGCTTAGAAACAATCCACTTAAGTAGTAAGTAGTAGTTCTGTTCCAGATCAGAGGAGATGTTGCAAAGTGCACTTCAGTCTGCCAAAGCTGGTTCAGAGTTTGGGTTCTGGTTGTAAGAGATGCATCCCCAGTAGCAAACATGGACCAGAATACTTCTCTCAATAAGATAGTGGGGTAGATGTTTGAACTGTGAGCAGCTCTTTGGTATGGTAACTCATGGATGTTTGATGATCCCACTTGAAAAATGCTTGCAAATTGCAATGATGGATAATACAGAAATATGTGTAAGTAAAATGCTCCAGTTTCTGTCTTGATAAAGCCCAGTGATATAAGCCTATTAAGCAGATCTCATTGCTGTTGATGAGTTAGCCTATTAATATCCATTGCTCATTGTAAATGCTTATTTGGTATTCAAACATATAAAATGTAGTTTCAGAAAGTTCTTAAGCCATTTCTAATTAAACATCATATACGTGTCACAGATTAAATTTTTTGCTATGGGATTTATAATAAGTTCTGGTTTGGACCATCAGCAAATATAAAAAGCTAATTATTTTTAAAAGACTAAAGAGACTGATGAACCGTCTTTAGTAAGTATATAGAGCAGTAGGCCTAAAACGGGCTTGAGAAGGATGCAGACAACTGTCAGTAACCTGAGATTTCAGAAACATCCTTAATGAATCTGATCAATTATGTGCCAATGCTAATTATTAGGCATGTTTCTGTCCAGTAACCTTTGTCCCCATGGTTTGAAAGGCAGCACAGAGCTACATTTTGTTGTTTCAGCTCTTCCAGGATAGATTATTTCAGCTTTTCCTGCCAATTCAGGAAGGAAAGCCGTAGTTTCAAGAGAAGCAGTATTTCTCACTGAGGGATGTTTGGTGGTATATATGAGCAGGGGACATACCTTTTGACATCCTCGCCTAGCTGGCACAAATCTTTAGTTTAGAACTGGCTAGTGTCATCCCATGTAACGATCCTTATTTTCATAGTTTATATGCTCTTATTTGTGGAGAAACCTTTCACTAGGTCAGATCTCCTTGGATGAGACAGGTTCACAATGCAGTCTGTTAAACGTCGTTCCTCCTTTCCATCAGCAATGGGTGGGAGCTCCTAAGGAGCTGAAATCAAGAGACTATCGGCTTTGACACCACACATCATCTTTACAAAGCTGGTGGTGTTGTAAGTAGAACCTCACCAAGAATAGACCAGAATATTTAATCTCTATAGCTACAAGTATCTCACTGTCATTTCTGTTATCTCCCTTGCTCCATTGCTAGGTTGACCTTCCCTCATCAGAGAATAAGCCGTAGTCATGTGAAAACTTGGATGATTTTTGATGCTTTTCTTGGGTAACTTATATCGAGATCAATAGTAGGTCAACCTTTCTCACAGGAGGCTAGCTGGTAAAATAAGAGGTTTTCTACAGTGTAGGATCTATGTAGCCTTGTAAAATATTTAACCTCTGGTAGCTGTCTGGAGGGCTAGTAAAGTAGGAATCAGGGTGTTAGTGACATTGTTCCTGTATCAGCTACAGGAGCAAGGCCTGTTCTTTGGCATGCGCTCCCTGGTTTTGATATCAGTTCTACTCCCTTCCAAGGCACAGGCAGCTTAATCTACACTTTAGCCCTCAAACAGCAAAATTTCATTTTACCTTCACTGCTGAGAAACTTGAAAGGCTTCTAAGCTGGAATTTTCCATTTTGGACTCTGGGTAAATAATTCCCACAAAGATATGCAAATACCAACATTTGGACTTTCTGAACAGCTCAGGTTCTGTATGTTTTATGTGAATTCTTTGCAACACACTATAAGAAGTGAACTACTCATACCTGTTAGACAAACATGTAAACTACAAACCTTAAGATAACTGCAATAATTACAATAAAATAACTGAGGATTTTAACCTCACAGTCTGCTACAAGAGAGCAAGCTAAAGCAACCTATTCAGAACAATTTGTAATGTATATGAATCTTGTTAAGTTCAGCGTTAAAGCACCAAGCAGCCACATGTTTTGTATTGGCTCTGTGGTAGTCAGGGAACTTCTGAGAAAACACATATTATGGAAATCCTCTCACACTCCTTTTCTGCTCCAAAATTCCAGATTTGAAAGCATTCAAAGAATGGTATTTTTGAAATTTATATCTAGATTTCGTAACTTAATTCTACCAAATTTTTTTATGTATTATATTACTGTAGTATTTCTGGGAAAATATTACTAGGCAATCCAAGCTTGGGGAAGAATTAAATTTGTATGACAATAATAGAAACAAAATAAATAGTGAATCAGATTTCTGCTATGGCTAATAGGAGGTTTTCCATTTATTTGATTCTCTGGATCAGAGCCTGAAAGAATTCAGTGAGAAGTAACAGAATTCTCTAAGAAATTTTACTTTCTCCTCTGTTTAAAAGTGTTTTATACCCTTTTATATGTTGCTTATTGTTCAGATTCCTGAACAGATATTTAAAATCTTTTCAAATATGTCAATGAGTTGTGTGATGTTCACAAACCATTAAATAAATATATATCTGATTGGGCATCCTAAATGTCATATTGTATTAATTATCAAACTGTAAAAGAGCGAGGTCACATAGAGGGAAAAGAAAAGCACTTTACAAATCAAAAAATACTAACTGAAATCACCTTGGTTTCTTGTTTTTTAATGAAACAGAAGGGGGAATTTTCAGTACATTAAAACTCTATACCTTATACTTAGCATAAAAGGGTAAGGTTTTTCAAGCTCAAATTGAATATGTTTCTTGAACACACAGATGTTTTCATTTTAAAACATGGTAGACCCTGTGAGTAAGCAGTGAAAAATTAATATACTCTGTGTTTAGAGTGACTGCCACTGTGTTATTTTAGCAGTCTTAGAGCAGCATTCCATCAACAGAAGGCAATTTTTAACTCCAAGACAGATAGAATCCCAAATGTTTTCTGAGTCATGCTGTGATCAAAATGTAAGTTGTCTTCCAAAACCCATAGGAAAGATCAACCTTCTCCTAGCCTTTACTCCTTCCCATACTCCCTTTCCCCTTCTCCCCTTTAACATTTTATGATGACAGAATAGCAACTCCACAAAAAGAGAGCAGGGAAGTGTATTGAAAGAAGGCACTGAAACATAGCTCTTTCTTGTTTGATTATTCTAAGACTAATACTCTCATATATATACATTTAGACTTTTTATTTTTCTTTTGTAATAGCTCTCTTAGGGCATGGTAGAGGACAACAAGCAGAATCTAAAACAGCTGCTGTTAACCAAAATTGGAGCAAACCCACAAACTAGCACATACTGGCATTCATTTGCCTATTTAGTTTGAAGACAAGATTTGTTGAAATGTGACTGGATTATATTTTTTTAAACATGTGACCTACAACAGATGTTGCCAGTAATCCTGTATTCTCTGCTTTTCTGACTATAGGAATAAGAGCTAGCTATTTGTTTTGAATTATTTATTATGTCAGAAGCAAGGTCAATATACAGATTACTACCATGCAGACATGAATTTTGCTACATTTTGTTTCTGAATCTGATTTGTAAAGCACTGGACTCTGGAATCACATGGAGATCTTAATTTGGAATTCAACCTCTTGTGCAATGAAAGGAATTTTCACCCGGACCCTCAGGATCTTCATCACTGCTGCTTTGCTCACCAGCCAGAAATGGCAATGCCTTGACTTTTTGTTGCCCGAGCGTGACTTTGCAGGGGTGACAGTTATGAAATGCATAATTCTACTCATAATTGAGTAAAGCTGACATAGAGGCTGCTGAGACAAATTATTTATGGACTTTGCAGTCCAATTATTTATGGACATTGCAGTTATAATCAACTGTGCAAAAATGGCACTTTGAATGTGAACTCAGTTACAGCCCAGTATGACTTGGATTAGTCTTTGATTCAATTTCGAAGTACATGCTGGAGTTCTGCTTTGGCATCACTGAAATTGCACTGGTGTAAATGAAGAAAAATGCAGACTGTTTGGTCTATTTGTGCTGAGTTCATTATGACTTAATCTGCCACTGCTTTTACCTAAAAGAACCATAAATAAATGCTTTAAAACTTCTGTAGCCAGATAAATGATATCTTTATAGGCAGAATTCCTAGTTTATCTGTTATGCTGCCACCTGCTCACCTGATAGCATACTTTGTAATAGCAATGCAAGCAGTCTAAGAATTTGGGTCAGATTCAACAAATTAAATAATATTCTGATCTCTATACTCTATGCATTCTTACAAGAAGACAATACCTTTAGATATTTTGGGAAGATTTGCAAGGCTTCTGAATGTATGTTGCGTTTCTGAGTAAAGACCTATTCAATGCAACTGGAGCTGTTCCTTGAACTTTGATTGTAGAAGGCCAGGATTTCAGCCTCCAGTTATTACCAGAGAAATTCATATTGTGTAAATAAGAAATAAAGGAATAAAACTACCATGTTTAAAAATCATAATATAGAGACTAAAACATTTCACTGCCAAATCAACTTATATCTGTATGCTTGAACATAAAGGACATGACTCTCAGTTCACATTGATGTGAATCATCAGCAATGTCTCCACCAGTGCTGTCAGTATGCATATTTGTACTGCTTTCTTATTCAAGGCAGTTGTGAACCCTGCTAAAGCAGTAACTGAAACAGGGTTAAAAGCTGTTTTGCGTTGCAGAAGTAGAGCAAACCAGCTGCAAGGTGGCAGTAAATCTGACTCTCTGAGGTTACACTGACATAAAACCAGCATGAAATCAGCTCAGGTTCTACACATTTACACCAAAGTCAAGGGTAAATCAGATGAGAGAATGCCAAAATAAAAATGAAATAATTTTAAAAAGTGATCTCATTACATTGGATCTTTTATCTACAATAAGATATTTGAGTATTCTAGAGAACTCATAGAGGCTTTATCATCATCTAGTGTCTGATCAGACTGTCTTAAAGCATGAATAAGACTGTGCCAGATAATTACAAACTGCTGCAGCAGAACACAGATCTTTGTCCTGGTTAGAAAGATTAAGAAGTTCACAAAACTGTATGCTTTAGAAGTGTTTGATTCAAGTAGAAAACTATACACTAAGTGCATCAAAAATTATTAGTTACCTTCCTTAAGCGCACTCAGAATAATCAGTACTTCAGTATGTCATCATAATCAAATAAAACCAAATATTTTCTCTACATTAAATTGTATGTAGTGAATCAATAGTAGGTGGGTTGTTATAATTTTTGAATGGGAAATCATTAGGCAAATACAATGATAGTGAAAAGAACTACCAGAGGCTTGAAAATAATTGAGTGCTTTCCTGAAATACTCCTTTTATATTTGATCCTTTTATACCTTTTCTTTGAGGTTTTAACTCCAGGATACAAAATAATGTCACAATATAGTCCTAAGCAACTGGTAAACCAGCTGATGAACCTAATCTTTTGTTCCATCGATTTTCTAAACTTCCATGGGTGTAATCAAAGCTAGAGTTTACTCAGTGGAGACATAAAGAAAAGTAAACTATGAAGTTTTGAATTGGCTATAACATCAGAACAGCATTTAAAAGTCCTGTAACAAAGTGGAAATCAGCCATATGTGTAAGGGAGAAGACAAAAGACCTCTGTTTTTTATGTACCATCTCACCAGGTATAGAAGGTGACTGATGAATAGCCTCAAAGCCTAAGAAGGGGTGAATGACAAAAAATTTTAAATCATAGTGAAGTGGAGATAAAATCCTATCTCATGCTTTCCACTAAGAGAACGGAAAGAAAGAACAAGATAGAGGAAAAGAGATCCAGTCTGCTATCGACAAAAAATTAGCTTGCTGGAAAAGATAGAGAAGGAATGTGATGAAAGTATTGCAGATTTTCCAAAGCCTAGGAACTATAAAAAGTTTTATTTCTGAAAGCTCATGAATCAGACCTCACTGACACACTCCTGACTATCTATGTGGAAAATGGTTTAAAAGTGGCAAAGGTCAGATATCTGGGAGACCACATGAAATTTTGAAAGGTTACATACGCTTTAATATTTCACTTTCTATAAAGTCTTTCCTTGCTAGTGCTTCATTTAATCTAGATTTATTTCATTATGTACAAGAATTCAGCAGCTAAGGAATAACAAAGGCATTGTTCCCAATTAGGTGATCTTTATTTGTTGCTACCATTTGTTAATGCTTCTAAGCAAAGTAAGGCTGTACGTGCTCCACGGATTAGGACATTTAATATTTCCCTTTACTTCTTTCCTCTTTTCTTGATTTTTCAATTAATTTAATTTCCTGCAGCAAAATGTTTTCTTTGAACTGGATGTATGAAGTTGTAAATGACAATGCCGTAGAAGCCTTTACAATTAGAATGCTTTTAAATTGAAAATATTTTTCCAGTTGTACATGCACAGATGCATGCCTGCATGCATTCAGGTACTACAGAAAGCAAGACTGGAGAAAATACCAACTTTTCTACTAAGCAAAGTAGTGAATGCTCAGTACAGCACAGCCCTGGCCCTCCACAAGTTCAGGGAACCTTTTAAGACTAAGGAACTTTTTAAGACTCCTGGATTATAAATCCAGGAGCTGTCTTTTGAAAATAAGCCAATTTCTTTGAAAGGATTTTTTTTTTTTTTTAAAGCCCAGGGTTTAAGCCCAAGGTAAATTACAGGTGCTAGATTCAGCATAAGATTCAGGAGAGTCACATGAAGCAACATAATGAACGAATGATACTTGCTGATGGAAACAGATGCCCTATCAGGTCATCCAGTTCAATCCCCTGTGGAAGCAGGTTTATTCTCTGCTGTATATCTTCCAGTTTTTCTCCTAATACATGGAGCAGATAGCCCATTTTGCAGTGGCATGTGATTCTGAATCCTGACCCCAGAGTAATTTTTCTGTAGAAAAGATTTTTATAAACACTTCTCATCCCCTGAGTGTTAGTTTGGGCTTATGCGACGAAGGCACTCCGGTTTGACAGATATCAGCTATTATAATTTCTGTATGTACTGCAGTACGTATTGCTATAGTACCAGAGATGCCAACTGGAACTGAAACCAGAACTGAAGCATGGCTAGAGGGTAGCAAAGGAAGTAGCAATCTATATAATTATAAATACATAATTATAATATATAATGTCTTTATTCCCCCTGTAAAGGTTACCATAAAGAAGATGATGCATTTAATTCATGTAGAGGGTCTAAGAAGAAGTACGTGTTCTATGTGATTTTCCAGGAAGAATTTTTATTTTCTTTCCTCATAGTTTGTATTTCTTTTAAGCTAAAAGGGTTAGTCAGACTGATGAGAAACTTCATGCTTTCAAGTCTGCAGAGAAAAAAGAATTACTGATGACTGTTACCTCCATCAAACTTAATCACCTACTTTCTGTAAGTATGCAAATAGCCCCTTTGTAGATTACCCATAGACTTAAGCTCAGCACTCTTTTTAGTGCTTTACTGGGTTGCAGCCAGACTGCTCAGCAGTATGTAGGATCCAGTCCTTTCCATGAGAGGAAAAAAGGGTAGTAGCCATGATATTTGTTGTTATTGGGACTTGTAATTCTTTGGATTGCACTCATCTGGGCATATTTTACTCATGTGGAAGCTTGCAAACAGGATCACACCCAAACTATAAGCACACGCAGTGTTGGATTTTTCTTGGCTAACACATGATTGGCTGAGATGGAGACACTGCTGACCAGATAACCCCAGTGCAAGTTCCTGCTGGGAAGGCAGTCATCGGCCAGGTGGGGAAGTGTCAGCCTTGGCTGCTCCCTGGCACAGTTTGATGCTTGAAGTTGATAATGTGCTGTCTTCTGACTTCCCTCTTTTTTTCTAAGGGCTTTTTGCCTTGACATGTTGGTATATTACCCTTAAGTTTCTACTATCTATTCAGAAATTTTGCTATTGTGTAATTAAGCAAAGATTTCACTCTCTGAACATATTTCTTTCAAGATCCTAAATATCTTTTAGAAATTCCATAGGTATATGTCAGGGTTTCCAAATTTTCATTATTTGTTTGCATCGTTTGCTCAATATGAGAAGAGCCATTTTAAAGGTGACTGAAAGACAAGTTAACTTCACAGCTTTGAAACAAGTTTTAGAGCCTTTTACCACTGGAATGCTTGTTTACATTTGTTCTGCATGAGTAGTCAGCAAAATTCACTGCGGGGTGATTATCTTCTGGTGGCCTCTATGAAATGAGTCTGGGTTTTGTGGCTAGTCCCTTGGGTAATTATTCCTGACAAAACCCCTACTGTGGCTGACGCAACCCAGAGCTGTAGCCCTATATGGTCATGATGAACTACTTTCTTAATGGTGCAGATCAGGTCTTTCCATTATGGAATGAAAGTCATTGATGAATAGTTCTGTAGATACTTTCTTTGCAGATACCCTCAGTCAATGTATATTGGGTATAATCTCTGTTTCTTTCTTTTGCACTTAGAACAGTGTAAAAGTCACAGCTAAGTGTCTGCAAACAACATCTGTGTAAAATAGATGAGCTGTAGATGAGGCTCGTCACCATTAAATCTGTAAGGGCCAGAGCACATACAAGCAAACAGGTATGTAAATAAAAGCACAAAGAAAATTGCTAGTGATGTACATTCTATAAATAAGATAGGTCAGTCCTCCAATGTATATTATCCTGTGGGTTGAATAATACTTTGCCCTTTTCAATCCTTTTTGAAATACCTTGATGTATGTATTTTAATATACTAGACTGCAGTCTCAAGAGAGGAAGGTCATATTCCTCTCAAGAGAGGAAGGTCATATTTGACACTCCACTCTGTATGTTCAAGGACCCCATTTATGATTCTGGTTGACCATTTCCAACTGTGTTTCTGACAGCTTGGCACTAATGCAGGCTACGTGTCATGAACAGCTGAGGCAGCTCTGTGAAGTGACAAACGTCTGGACCCTTCTTTTTTTTTCAAAGCGGTAGCTTTGTTGTCCTCCTCCTTTCAGCATTTCATTCAGTTTTCCTTCCTTATTGTCAATTAAGATGAGTAACAATAGCAGCATTTTGCTTTCCACCGTCCTTGCCATGATTTCTCTGAATAGTTATCAAACATTGCTGTGTTCATGTGAGCTTTTGATGCCAACTGGGCAGAGAGCACTCATGAACAAAGCTGTTGTTCTTCTTTCTGCAATTAACCAGTGGAGACAGAACAAACGATTAACTCAGCACAGTCATGTCAGAAGTGAAGTAGTGGCAGGCTTCTTGGGTCAGATTTTTGATCATCTTTTATCACTGAAAAATGCCATCGAGTCACAATAGCTTTGTGTCACGCTTGCCTTGTGCTGGCAATAGCAGCATTGTGAACCACAAAGCAGTTGAGAAGCAGACCCTTAAATCTCATCACTGAGGCAATTCCATTGATGCCCTGTAAGCGGCTTAAGCACCAACCATCTGACATCACTTAGCGCGACATGATTCTCTTGACGTTGCTTGTTATAGTTATTTTTATTCATTTGCACCATTGGCTTCCCTTACTGGGCATTTCATTACATGTTCACACACACATCTGTTACTGGGCAGAAGTCTCCACTGGAAGCTGGTCTGGGTACCATTATTCTGCTGTGACCATATTTTGGCAGCAGTAACAATTGTTTACTATTCAGGCAAAAAATTTGGGCATCCTTTTTCTGTTTTGTCAAAGCTGGGGTTCAAAATTGTGCCATGAATTCTTCTCTGCTTTAAAAAAAAAAAAAAAAAACAGGGATGAAAATAATTAGCTTTTTCATGGGGATGTAAACATTCTTCTGTTGCTCTGTTGTGCCTTAGAACCAGATGGGCAGAGACACTGTTTGGCAAGGTTCACCTTTGATTAATGGGTGTGCTGTAGCACTGAGCACAGAGTAGCACAAGAGGGTCATGTTGTATCCCGCCATGTAACGTCCTGAATTGCAGGAGCATGATGAAGGAGCAGAAGGATTTCCACTGTGAATGGGAGGACTGAGTCTCCCTCGCCAGTACGTGGGCAGTGTGACAGGGAAAGACAGGCCACGTGAGCCCAGACATGGCTGGGGCATTTCCCGTAACCACAGCTCTGCATCTGAGCCCTGGTAAGAGCCCGGCTGTCCTATCTACACGGTACTGGGCTGTCCTAGTAAGGTCTTATTTAGGGGCTTCATAGTCAAGAGTCTTGGAAGTAAAGGAATTAAAATAAGAACATCCACACAATTCTTGGGCTATGCATGCAAAATATGCATTTCTCTTTCTGTACCCTTTCAAATGAGGTTATGTCTGTATTGCCAACTGGTAACAGTGAAGTTTTCTGTGTTGGAGCTGTTGGTGTTTTCAAGGACCTTATGACGAACCCAAAGTCTGAAAGCTCTTCAGTTTTCAGTGCATGGGAAAGCATTTCATTTATCTTTGGCTCTGCTTCTCCTGTTTCTGTAATTCAGGGGCTAGCACAGCCATAGATCTTGGTCTGTGGAGAGTACTGGAAAGTGTTAGAGACTTTAAAGCAGTGACAGCTCTGTGAGTTGGCTGTGCATGAACCTCAACCGCACGTAAGGCTGGCTTCCCTGGTAGGACTTGAACTCAGACCTTAAGTTCAAAAGGAGTAATCCTTGCTCATAGCATGAAAGAAATGATAGTTACACATTCACTTTTGTGCCTCTAGCTAGTACAGAGTCAGAGTCTCTTCCAATGCCTGGCAGGTTTTTGTGTGGTGATAGACCTGAAGTGTTAGTTTTAAGACATTTTGCAGAAAATAAAGGTTAAGCAATGCTTCTGAAGAAAAATCAGTAGTCACGTTTGAGCAGATAACCTTCTTCTGGCATCCCAGTAGAGGTGTGATAGCTGGGTACACCTCTGAAGGGGAGAAGCGTGCTGAGAACTGAGGCTTCTTTTCTCTTCTGCTGTCAAGTCTTTGCAGTCTTCGGGGGAAAGTGCAGTCTGAGAGGAGGCTGCTATAGTGGGATTCTCCTTTATGTCACAATATGAAGCCACTTCTTTTCATTATGAAGTCTTTTTAAGTCCCAATGCCCCATTCAGTGGAGGTGCCTCTCAGCTTAATAGAGTGTATCCGAATTATCAAGTATCCCTCAGACAGCTGTGTTAATGTTTCCTGCCAAAAAAAAAGTATTCAGAAGTTCTTTTCTGATGTTTTTGTGACATCAGCTATAGACATTTTTATTTGAAAGAGTTTGAAAGTGTGTTCTTTCTCAATGTATATCTGAATCTCGATGTAATCCTCATCTAATATATTTATGTGGCTCTGTATGCTCACAGGCTTTTGCTCAGTTACAGCCTGGGAAATCTGTCACACAAACTTGCATAGGCATTGATATGTCCATAATTACTTATAGAGGGGTTACATTACCTTTAAGCTTTCTGTACAAAACAACAGGTTTCAGGGATTTTCAGAGAAGGTGATAGTAGGGCTTCACTCAGAGGAAGGAGGGTACCCTAGCTGGGAAACACAGGGTGTGATCACAGGCAGGGCCAGGCAGGGCAGAATGAAGCTTGGCCAAGCTGGTATTTCTGCATTGGATGCCACTAATTCAGAAAGACATATCTTGAGTTTCACCAGAAATCAGTGGAACCAAGATGCTTAACTGTCTTTTAAATATGTGACTCAGACTTCTAAGTTACTCGTGCACTTTTGAAAATGTTTAGCATTTGCAAATCAACTGAAGTCTATGGCTGTTCTTATTGCCTAGGATAATTTATCTGTAGTAGGAGCCTATTGGATGAATCTGCCTTTATATTTGCTTGTTGAAACTTATTTTTTCTTGAAAAGATTTGGGAAAAAGGGTTTTTTATTTCAGATTACCCAGCAAGCAAGTAGTTCTGCTCACATTAGAATTTCAGCCTGAACCTCAATGTCCAAAGGTTTCTTTTCCCATGAAGTGATACAGGCTGCTGTAACACCAGAAAAAAAAAAAGTCACAGTCCAGTCTGATTCCCTTGGCTGTTTCATGCTTAAGGAATTTCAGAGCTCTGGCAGATAAGGCATGTTAAAACACAAACTAAATAAATACCACTGTGCTACAGTTAATGAGAGGCATTTCTAGTACATCTTAGTTGTGTAGTCCCGTAGCATAAAGTCTGCACAGATAGCTTCAAGTGTAGACAACGATCACACTTTCTTTCCTTCTTAATTCTTTACTTAGAAAAAGAGAACAAAACTAACACTGAAGGAAAAAAAGAAAACCAAACAAGCCCATCACATTTATTGGGAAGTCATGGAAAAGTGAATGGAAAAATGAATGCAGTATGCAGGTCCCTTGAGATGTGCTTGCAGCCAGTTTTTGCTGGGCAGCATAAAATAGTAAAATAAAGCCTATCTAGATCTCTGCAGTGCCTCAAGAGCAGAGAAATGTGCACTTTGCCGTTTACAAGATTGTAATTTCTTGCTTTATCAGGAGTTTAATGACACTGGGGGTTTGAACCCTGGAAGGATGTGATTTTGTGGGAATCTGAATAATATTTTTTTTTTTCAAAATATGTTTCTAATTGTAGAATGTAATTGTAAAGCTTGACTTCTAAAAGCTCAGAAGAAAAAAAAGAAAACCTCCAACTATATGATAAGATTTCAACATACATGGCTTGATCTATTTTGAAGATCTGAATCAAATGTCTAAATACAGTAGGTCCCCATTCCTCTGCACCAAAGTACATCTTTGTTTGAAAGAGTGGTTGGAATGGCAGTTCTCTAGACCTCATGAAGATATCGTTTGCTGACAAAGCTAGTTGCAAAGGGCCATCAACTCTAGCTTAGACGACTGCAATTGTTTGAAACCACCATCCTGCAGCTTCACTTTTCTGTGGCTATTTCCACTCTAGCCTCTTTGACTGCTGTAAAAAATGTAAATGAAGTGGTAGCTGTTTCCTTTACAGTGATCCAAACATTTTTTCTTGATAGTGGATTTTGCTCACTTGATTAATACATAAGTTGCTGTCAACAAAAGTACTTTTTGGTCAGGATTACTTCCTTCTATGATATATGGGTTTGCTCATGTGGCTCTGCTGGCAGACCTTAACTAGAGTATACCAAAACCACAGTCCTCATCAACAGACAAAGCTAATACTGAAGCAGTTAGGTCATGAGCAGAGAGAGCTCTAGAAATATGCTTTTCACTCTGCAACCTGGTTTAAAGTTGATCTTTTATGAATTCTCCTGCTGTTGCCAGAGGAGGGTCATCACACTTCAACAATTTCTACAATACCACTAGTAGTGAGATTACTTGAGTAGGCTGAGATCAGTTATATTGGTACTGTTTTAGGTCTGCATTGTAAGTAACTCCTGTTTTGTGTTTCATCTAGGTCAAGTATTGTTGGGGAAAAGGGCTGTTTCCTTCTTATCTCTTCTTTCTTTGTTCTTTTCAAACCACTCTCTGAAGTTTTCTGAATGTTGTTCAGAAGAATGAAGTATGTCTAGCAATATGAGGTGGTGCAGTTTCTTTTTGCAGTAATAAGAGTCCATATATATATACAGTCACAGGAGCAGCACAGCTTTGAAAGGTCTGCAGAGGTAGCCAAATTATTAATAGTGAAAAGAGGAAGGCTTCAGACTTTATTTTCTGGTGTTTTGTATTTGTACCATTTCCATGTTGTCCAAAATAGTACCCCCTTTCTGGGGCAAACACAGGAGACATTTGGAAGCCATTATTGTGAGTTAAACCACCGCTGAGCGAAAGTGAACGTGCTTTTGAATGCAAATTAATGTGTATTGGGGGAAATTATGCAGCATGATCTCTTCCGCCATCATGCATTCCCCAAAACTACAGCAGAAGGATGGGGCTACGTTAATTAGGAATTTTCCTTTTTGAGGGTTCCTGTCATGTTCTCCATCATTCTGAGAAGATATTTTTTGTTTTTTCTTGTGTGATTACTCTGCAATTTTAAAGGATAACATGATCAGTTATCTAATTTAGACTCTACGAAGAAAGTTTGTGCCCATTAGTCTTTGAAAGTCATTGGTAGAATGATTGTGCTGCTGCCATCACTTTGAATCTGGTGTGTCATTCCCAGTGGGAGTGTATTAGTTTTTCCCATTACCCATGGATGACTGACATTATGGGCAGTACCTGCTATATTCTCTCACATTGGAGCCTATTAAACAAGTGTTTAATCCACAGATTTTGGATACAAGATGCTGTAACACGCCCAGTGAGACCCTTTGGGTGTATCCTGACAATGCCTGCTTGGGGAGCCATTACACTGTTGAATATTAATGTGATACACTCTAACGGTTCTTTGGGTGCAGTTAGTGTGTGTTATGTTAATGTGAACTTAGAGATTCTTTAATTGACTGATGCAGGAGAATTATTACTTAGCATGCTAACTATCTAAATGCAGTTGCTGATTATGCAGCCAGTCTGTGCCCAGTGTCATCATTTATAGGGGGTTAAATCATTCAGCCTGTTTTTTTCTGGTGTTCTGAAAGCAATTTTGTTGAGTTCAGGCTATATATACACATTTCAAGCTGAAAGATGGGTCAGTGGCTGGGTTTATTACTTGAAGGCTTGTGACTGTTTACATCCTCTGTGGCCTGTAGCTCAGCTGTACCTCTAGGTATGTTTCGACAGTAGAATTGAACGGATGCAAGAGCTTTTTGCTTTCAAAACGGGGCTACACCTGCTTCCACATATCCCCTCTCCCACGGGCTCCTGCCACCTCTTTTGTGTTGACTCTGGCTCTTGTCCAACTCCTCACTGACACCTACAGCCATGCTTGCCTGATTGTCTTGAAATAGTGTGCTACTCTGCACTACTCATAGGACTCCTTGGGTCTACCATTTTTTCTGTTCTTTGGCTTAACTGTTTTTCTTTCCTGCTGGAAACAACACTGAATAATTTTTTTATTTCCCCGATGGTCTTCTGTCCCTAGCTAGCAAATGTCTCACATCCCTGATCCATTTCCTTGTTTTCCTGAATCAGTCTGATTTCTTTCTGCCCTTCTCCGACTTTGGTCTTTCTTAATTCCTCCTTATTGTCTTTCTAGCCGCTTTTCTGAGACCCCAGGGAAAGACATCATCTCCTCTCCTGTGTCACAGTACGGTCTGCTTTTGTGAAGCGTGTTGAAGTCCCTCCCCTGATGATCTAGATCCCTGAAGCATATGATTATGATTATGCATTTGTCCTGACCTGCTCTCCATTTCATTCGTTTCCCACACTGATGACTGTCCTCTTGGCCCTTGACAAAACAGGCTGCACAGCTGCCTGAGGATGGAAAAGTTTTTTTTTTCCTTTTCACACCTTTAGTAATAAGAACAAAAGAACACTATGCTGTGTCTTTGCAACAAAACATGAAAATGAAACACATTTCATCCTGGTTTTCATTTTTCCTCCTCCTCCGTTCCGTTTTAAATCAGCAAATAAAAAAAAAAAATAAAAAGGAAAGGCAGGGAAAATTACCCAAAATTAACTAAAAGGATTTCAAGACTTTTAAACCTCACCCTTCTTAAAATGAGAACATTTTAAAACAGTGTTTCATATTATCTGTAATAACTGAGCCACTTTCCATCCTTTCTTCCTTATTTCTTCATATATACAACTCACCCTCTTTCTTTTCTAGGTCTCGCTACTCTGTTTGATCCTCACCGCCTGTGGCATTAGGTGGTAGCTCCTGGAGCTCTGAGGGACTCTGTGGCAGATCTAGCTCTCAAAGCCCTGCCAGCAGAGAGGAAAGGATCTGTTGGTTTTATTCTTCAAAAGTTGGACTTTTAGTGTCTTCCCTGGCTTAGTATCTTCTGTTTAGTATCTAATGTGGCTTGCCCAGCCATAGGAACATTTAGGGGAAAGTCTGCAGCTTTCTTTTAGGTTTTGCTCCTGTTTCTGGGGCCTTT
>NW_009661370.1:640291-649105 GCF_000708025.1 Charadrius vociferus
CTCTTTCCCCTCATTCTATCACTACCCTCCCTGATAAAGAGTCCCTCCCCATCTTTCCTGTAGTCCCCCTTTAAGTACTGGAAGGCTGCTATAAGGTCTTCCTGGAGCCTTCTCTTCTCCAGGCTGAACAAACCCAACTCTCTCAGCCTGTCTTCACAGGAGAGGTGCTCCAGCCCTCTGATCATCTTTGTGGCCCTCCTTCAGACCCGCTGGAACAGGTCCATGCCCTTCTTATGTTGGGGGCCTCAGAGCTGGATGCAGTACTCCAGGTGAGGTCTCAGGAGAGCAGAGTAGAGGGGCAGAATCACCTCCCTCAATCTGCTGGTCACTCTTCTTTGGATGCAGCCCAGGATACAGTTGGCTTTCTGGGCTGCAAGACCACATTGCTGGCCCATGTTGAGCCTTCTCATCCACCAACACCCCCAAGTCCTTCTGCTCAGGGCTGCTCTCAATCCATTCTCCCCCCAGCCTGTATTTGTGAATTGTCCCAACCCACAATCCTATTACCCAATAGGTTTTTGGTTATCCTTGTGGCACTCCCACACTCCATCCTCAAATACTTACAGTGAAAACTTCTATTGTGTTTTGGTCTTTGATTTCCTGGCTAACATAACAGGTGTACCACAAACCCAAGTTTGCTCCAGGCTTAAATATTATTTTATATTCCTTTGTTACAACTCTATTATACTTTTTATTATGTATCTTATTTTAAAATACAGAAATATCGAGTTTTCCTGTTTTTCTGTTTCCACAAGTGATTATATTTTCAAGTTTTTTCATAGTACTTTAGGAAAACAAGTTTTATTTTTAGCATTTTTGTTATTTCAGGGCCACTAAAATATGACACAGTAAATTTTTACTATGCGTCAGTGAAACTTAAGGACAGCTTGCAGTGTTTTGCATGATCAAGGCAAATGATTTAGCCAATATCAGACAGCATTTCAGTCTAACAAGACTGGGCTCTTAATCTGCCACCAAATAGTCTTCAAATGAAAACTTTTCCTTTCTATGCAGAACAGAAGCAAAAGTTGAAATATCAGAATTTCTCCCAGGACTGAAATTTCAGTTTTAGCTTTGCTATGGTTCAAATCTTTTAGTTCCCAGTGTAGTGATCTGTCTGTGAGTATATTCCAAAAAATGCCCAGTCTTGAGCTTTTGCTTCATGCATTTTAAAAAAAAATAATCTTGCTTTACTCAACTGTGTGTAAGACTTCAGAGGCAAATAAACCTCATCAGCTGGTGGTAGAGGAAAGATTGTGCATTGTGTCAGTTTCAGAGCAAGTAAGTGGATTTTGTTTCTGGTCTTAGTTCAGGTATCAGTTGCTTCTGAAAATTAGTAGCTGAAAAGCTACTGGGGAGTAGAGGTGGGTTTTGTTGCCTTTTTTGTGGGTTTTTTTGTTTGTTTGTTTGTTTGTGTTTTGTTTGTTTGTTTGTTTGTTTTTAAAAAGAGATCCTGGTTCCTTTCACAAGCCAGAAGCCCTACTGACAAAAGATGAGCTATGTTTCTGGGGAAAAAAACAGTGAGGCTCAGGCCAGTGTTAGCATTCTTCCTTGGGACTAGAAAATGAGAATTCATTCATGTGTCAGGAAGACCATGAGAATAGGAAGCAGCTTATGTAGGAGTTGTAAGTCGTGCTGCTTTTCCTTTGTCTCTAATGTGTGTGCCCTGGGGTTCTGGCCACTTGGGGAATGCTTATTGCAAATATGAAGCAGCCCAGACTCTTCCAAAACAGTGAGCAGTCAAAAAGACTGCAATTTTCTCTCATTGAAAACAACCTCCTCTTCCAAGCCCAAGTTTCTTTGTCCTTTTGAAAACAAATTAAAATTAGATGCTTGAACCTTAGCTGATGTGAATTAGCAGAAAGGTGTTGATACTGTCACCTGGGCCCTGACCCTAGGTCATATGTAATTGCATAAATAAAAGATGGGAAGGCATGTTCCTGTATAGATGGCTTGACAGATCTACAAAATAATCCATGCATATCAGAAGAAATGCAAAGAAACAGAGCGCTGAGAAGATTTGTACCAGTCAGGTTATCCAAATAATTTAGAAAGGAAAAGATTTGTTGTGATTACATCTATTAGAGTGTGGGCTCCTTCATGGCCTATGGGGACATGCACACAAAAACCCCAAAGGCAAAAAGTTTTGGTACACGCAAGTTCTTTTGTGCTACTGAAAAGAGTTGTTCTCAAATACTTAAATAAGGTTTATAGCTAGCTTGAAGCACACAGAAGTGTAAATGAAATCATGAATCTGCCTTTTGTTTAATCCAAATATGAATTTGCTATCCACCTTAAAAGCTGTTCAAGTTGCTCAGAAAAGCTAAAATATAGAATCATAGAATTGTCTAGGTTGGAAGGGACCTTTAACATTTACACTTATAATGTTTCCTGTCTCCTCCTTCACACACACGTAGAGGACGTAGCATGTAGAAGAAATGGTTGAAGGTTATCCAGTGATGGAAAAAAATTATTTCATAGGGAAACTGAGGAAAGAACAAGAGAATTATTGAAGGTAAAGTCTTGAAAAGTTTTTTTCATCACTTTCCTCAAAAATGGGTAAGTGATCTCAGTTGAAACTTTTCATAAATTTTTAGTCTAAATGAAGACATCCAGTTTGAATACTAAAATGTGGCAAAGATAAAAACCTGAAAGCAAAGTTCTGCAATGGAAATTGTCAGGCAACTGAATTGTAAGTGTTGTGAATCACAAAGACTAGGGTAATTAAACTGTGAATCCATAATTTCACTAAGAATAAGACACCTGGCAAAATTATTCTGTAAAAGTCTTAATCTCAAATTGAATAAACTGTATAAAGTCTCTCATGAAGAATCAGCTGAGGTATTACTAAGCCCATTGTTCTTATAGCCCCCCTTAGGAATA
The DNA here is from genome assembly GCF_000708025.1 of Charadrius vociferus. Taxonomy (NCBI): domain Eukaryota; kingdom Metazoa; phylum Chordata; class Aves; order Charadriiformes; family Charadriidae; genus Charadrius; species Charadrius vociferus. Next base: position 643,175 of record NW_009661370.1, read on the forward strand.
TTTTGTATGCTGACATCTGTATGCTTTGGACACATTTTTAATTGCAGTCATAAAGAGATTAATGTCCTACAGATAGGAATATTTTTGAAGAGCTGAAAAGAAATCCTGTATTTACCTACAATACTGCTTCTTGCTAGTGGTGACAGCTAGGGAAGAAATATTCAATTTTGCAGTAGCATTTTCCCACAATGGATGAAAATATAAAGGGAAAGTAAAGTGATGGTGTATTGAAGAGTGACTCACATTAAAAGACAACAAACCCTTGTTGTCTTACCATTCAAATGCATTGCCTGTGCTGTATGAAAAAGTCTAGTGTCTGCTTCATGCTGTGGGAGTTACAGTTTTCAAGCTGTCTTAGATCTACAGCTAGGGTCTCTCCCAAAAGAGCAAAAACTTTAGATAACTGTGATGGTGGTGCAGGTCTTCCAGCGAGCTCCTCTATTCAAAGTGTGAGGAGAGGGGACTACAGTGAAAAATCTTCTCTGCTTTGGTCTAGCAGGATCTGAGAGAATCTGGGATATGCTGAGATTATGGGGCGGGGGGGAGGTTAATGGGTCTACGCAGTCTATATATTATTCCCAGAAGATAGGCTGGAAGCTACTTTGCTGTACTTGGGCATCTAGTTCAGTAGTTACAACCCAAATCCCATTTCAGAGCACTGTTAGTCTTAGCAGCAGAAACAGCAGGGTGTATAGGGACTGAAAAGTTAATAAGGGTACCAAATCCACAGAACTAAAGAGTGGCTGGAAACATAGATTGCATTTCTTCCAGCAAGGATGAGGCAACTGAGCAGTTTTTGCATCAGCTGGTCACGTAGCAGCCCAGAGGAACTCTCCAAGCCAGGAGACCAAAGGCTTACAGAGCCTGTCAAGAAATTAAGTGCTGCTACAGTAAATATATTTTTTCAAAAATTGAAATTCAAGTCCTCTGATAGCAATTCCTTTGCTCTGGTTCAGGGGTTTGACCCAGATGCATAAACATTGCTTCCGATAAAGAAGGAACAGTGAATATCTTGCTGTCAAGTGTTACCTGGCTTTTTGAAAACAAGAGCTTGAGACTGAAGATATTTTGGGGCTCACTGTGGAAACAACAACAAAAAAATCCCCTTAAATTAAATAATGAAGCACAGGGATAGCTTGGGTCTGCTCGGAGTTCTGCAAAGTGAGGAAGGAGAACGAGCAAGCAGTATACTGAGCAGCTTCTTCATGTAGCTACTCCAAAGTTTAGAGATAAGGGGCCTCCATTCACTCAGTCTTCAGATTTATATGGAGACTGTTTTACTGCTGCATTTTTGGCTGCTCAGTTTTCCCTCCCCAAAAGAATAAACCTGTGATTTTTTTAAAGAAAGGCAGGCCTGTAGATGTAATAAATGCTTTCTAGCAGACAAACTGGAAGTATGGAATGGAAGTGCCATGCTGCATGTGAGCTGTAGAAAAAGGAGGCCAGGAGTTCTCAGGTTTTTTTGAGGGAATTACCATCTTTCAGCATTTCTGTTTTCCTGCAGTCCTGAATCACAAAAAATTCATTTTGTCTGTAGGAAAGGAATGAGAACAGGCTATAATTTACAGTTGAGGTATAAATATTTACCCTTCCAGCTTTGAGCCAATTACAGGGTTTTGACTTTTTTTTTCATTTGAAATTGCAACTTTCATGTAAAATTTGATTGAAGTCAGCTCCCTTAAAAGATGAGGGTGGGGAAATAAGTTATATAACAGAGAAAAAAAAAGAAGCAATTTTTTTCTTTCATGTCTAAATGAAATATTTTGAGTTTACCCAAAATACAATTTTCTAGCTTTTTCCCCCTACATTCCTTCCTCCCTATACAGAGTTGGTTTTACTTGAACCATTCGCCTCTCATCAACCATTTAAAATTCTGATTTAACCTCAAAACTGAAACACATTGTGTTATTACAGCCTTAAAATAAACATTAGTTTTATCTTTCTTAGTCTACTGCCCAAGTTCATCACTTCTCTTGTTGTGATACACTGCAAATACTGTAGTGCAGAACAGAGAAGGATCCAGCTGCACAGAGAGAGTTTAATGTGTAGATCTGAATGAAGATGAGCTTTATTTCAAATATCACACAAAATGTTGTTTACACTGTACTGAAAGAGAGTTGACTTAAAGGAGAGCAGTTGTTGGTCACCCCAAAAGGTTTAGTTTAACCTGAAATGTAACTTTTGTTCTGACCCTTACAAACTTCCATGGAATGACAAGAGTGTTCCGAAATGCTGAAATTCAGCATGTCATTTTCAGCATGCTGAAACAAAATATTTCGACACTGTCAAAATGTCTTCCCCTCATTTTTTCTCAAAAACATTTGTGGAATTTGACCTTAACTGTAACCAGTGTTCTAGTGTTCTCACATTCATGTGTAAGGCCTAATTATGCTAGTCATTGAACTGTTACCCCAGTCTTGTTCATGACATCAGCAATAACACTGTAAGAACAGAAAGAAAGAACATCATATTTAAGGGAAAATGAGAGCTAATGTTTCAGCTAAACAGAGCAGAACCACGGAGATGTATGTTCATGGACATCCTTGAGGCTGAAGTTGTTCCCAACATCTTACTGCAGGTTGGTGAGCTGGCTGGTGTTACCAACAGCCTCTGCAGGACGTTTCTGCATCTCCTGTCCCTGGTACTGCTCTCTGCCTGGCCTGGGCAGTTCAGATGGAGGTCTGGTCCGTCACCTTCAGTGCATCTTGGCTCTGCTGAGGAGATCAGGTACAGAGTCCCAGATACCTGTTTGTAGTTTTGCTGCACCCTTGTGTGAGGAATGCCTTGTTTTTATTTGGTTAACAAACACGCAGGCCAAGTTAAGGAAAACAGATGAATGAAGATTTGTTCAGAATATCCAGAATAGGTGATATGTTTTAATGCACGTTTTCTTTCATGCTTTCAGTTAAGTTTTTTTACAGATATCTATACCTGTGCTACACTAGATAATATGTATACCCAAAAATGTGTAAGATTATATCAGATTTTTCTCTCATTTACTGTCATGCTGTTTTACTGCTCCTGAAATTACAGTAGTCAGAGGAGTACAGCTGTTCTCATACTTACCTTTGCTTTTGGTGGATCATGTTAGATCCCATAGCCAGTCTCATCTTTGACATCTTCTAGAGGACTGAGACCAGAAAACTCAGTTCTGTTCCTTCCTTAACCAGGAGGCAACCTGGTCACCCTGTTAATACGTATAAATGTTGCATTCTGGATATTGAGGCAAAAAAGATGTGGTAGTAATTAGCCGCTTTGGGATGGTAGGGGGTAACAGAGGCAGCCACATCCTCTTGGGCGTACCATAAGGTATAGGATAATAGCACAAGGTAAAATGCAGCTGGTCATTGTGGCATAACGGATATGTATCAGGAGTTCTTCAGTGTTATTGATTACCCACTGAAGACCTTATAGGAGACTCAGATATTTATCTAATGAAATTAGCTTTGCATCACTGTCATGTTTTTAGACTTTGACATGACTGATCTGCAATACCTGAAAAAATTCAGAGACCTCAATACACCAAGGTTAAACTGCATCTCCAGAAATCTATGCCTAGATTCAAACCTGCTATAATCCCTTGAAATTAATACAAATACACCAGAGGATAATTTGACCTATAGGTAGAATTCCTGTGAGCAACTTCTGAATAGCATCCTCCTGAATACATAAGTAATGCATTTAATTATCCTTATTACAATAAACAAAAATTACATCCATCAATAACGAGCAGTGTGTTTGAGAGCCTTTCTTTCACATCTGAAAAGTGGCAGCAATACAGATGTCTTCAAAATTTTTGAAATCTAAGTAAGTACATTTGGTACATACTTGGGTGACTTTCAGTAAACAGATGTCCTCAAGAGGTATTTTTCTTTTGGGGATATTCTTGCTCTATAGCTACCAGCGTAGCTCCCATAGCTGACTCGAGAGCAATTGCTTTGGCTGCATCCCCTGTAGTAGCTGGGATAAACCCCCAGCCTTTGATTCATCATGCAATCTCTGGTTATTCATCAGAAGGTCAAGTTCACTTGTCTTTTGTAGGATACCATAGTGGTTAGAGAAAAGTATGCTGTTAAGGCTTGGCATAGATTGAAACTGGTCTAGTTTTCCTCTTTTTGGATTATTAATGAAAGGGAGACAAGTAATCTCATCTAGTTAATGTATTCATTTGGCTCAGTCCTAGTTTTTGATAATGGTTATATAAAAAGAGGCTGTGGATGGTGCTTACAAAAAATGCAGTAGTTTGCTATTCAGAGCTAAGAACAATTTTTTCACGGTTGTTTTCTTGTTCTCCAGATTTTGAAAATACAAGCTTAGCAGGTGGATAGTGGAGCGTGAATACAGGAATATAAAGCATCAAAAAAGCTTCACAGTTCTACTGGTCTTTTTTTTTTTTACTGGTGTGTTTTTGTACAGAGGTGCTTGACATCTGGAATCACTGTGTGACCTAGAATAGTTAGACCTGAGGAAAGATTAGGATTGCAATTGAAAATAAGAGGAAACCAATGGCAGTGGTTTCTAACCATATGTAATCATTCTGTTTTAACAGTACTGAAAATATTTTAACTAAACCATTTTATTTTGATTTAGCATTTATGTTATCGTAATGAATTAGTATGTATTATAAACACACAGATACATGTACTCTAAAATATATAAACTATTCATTCAAACGATCTGAACAATTGAAATTAAAATTTCTACAAAAAAGGTTTTTCTTTGAAAAAAATTGGGTTTTGAAACACTTGTTTGCTCAGTCTTTTTGGCTGAGTTGCATTTCTACATACACGTGGCTGAGAAGGGAGGAAACGAAGGAAAATTCATAGCTATGCTGCTGAATGGGAGCATATTGTTTTCCATTTTTCCTCTCTTTTGAAGCTAGATTAGTGAGGATCTTGTGAACCATAAGGAGAGTTTGAGACAATGCTACAAGCATTTTCTTTTTCCAGGTTCTGATGGATGACTAATAGCCACTGAATGGTAGAAACCTTCTGCTCAGCTGCCTGACTTGGCCACAAGTTTCTTGCTGGCAAGGGACAGCTCTCCAGTGCGTTTCTAATGGCAGTTAGAGGCCCCTAGCCAAAGGCAGGAACTCTACTAAGTAATGACCTCCAACGTGTCACTTATGCACTTATTCCTCCTTTGGTTTTTCATGCCTTTTGCCAAACACTTCCTTATTGTGCAATGTTTTCCTGTTTTGAACATGGCAGTCGTGAGCTTAATAGTGCAGAAAGACCAAAGTGAAGGCAGAATAAAGATTTCATAGGAGGTGGCCTCCAAGTGAAAGAATAAACTCTAATTCGTTTTGCATGACAAGGATGATTAATGTGGAGAAGATTACTAGGAAATCTTCCAGCCAGCTTCGAAGTCGTCTTTTCCTTAGTGCAAGAGTTCATAGCACAATGTCACTTTTTGATCACATCTGGTTTTGCTCTCACTCCCTTTTAGCGCCATCAGTATTCCTTCAGTGCCCTTTAGACTCTGCTATCTAGTGTGTACAGAAAGATGCAACTGTGCTGTGCATATTCAGATTAGCCATCTTTTTGCTGGCTAAGTGGTTGTCCTGGTTGCAGCAGGGATGGGGTTAATCTTCCCAAGGAGCCAGCAGGGGACACAGGTATTCCTTGCCATGTGACCCATGCCCAGGTGGAGGGGGGAGCTAGCCGGGGGAGGGGCAGGAAGTCGCGGCTTGGAGGGGGCTGCGGCGGTCCGGGTCCGGTCGGGGAGCGGCGGCACTGTAATCGCGTTCGTATATTCCTTTGCCGGTGTTATTGTTATTGCTTTCTCTTGCTTTTGCTGTTTTGTTAAACTACTTTTATCTCAACCCACGAGTTTCTGCCTTATTCTTTCTGATTCTGCCCACGGCTGTGGGAGTTGCGCGAGCGGCCGCGTGGTTCTTTGTTCCCGGCTGGGGCCAAACCACGACAGTCC
>NW_009661370.1:654635-660145 GCF_000708025.1 Charadrius vociferus
GATGCAACAAGGACTGACCTCAACAGCTGGCGCCCAGCAACTTCCTTGAGACTGACACCTTCAACCTGCGGACCATGGACATGGGCTGCACCAGGTATACCAGCCACAAGCTCCGAATACAGCAAGCACCGGCCCAGCACCACACACCATCTCATGCGCCCTGAGAAACTGTTCACACAGATGGAGCCCACAGTAATGAATATTTTAGAGGGATGCCCATAGACTATGGGAATTAAATCTGTATGTGTATATATGTACATATGTATATAGACAGGGGAAAGTGGTGGTAATTCATTGGGAACTGTAACATCTGGGCATGGGGTAGATGGTATGGAATAAGGGGTGGATAATGTCCTGGTTGCAGCAGGGATGGGGTTAATCTTCCCAAGGAGCCAGCAGGGGACACAGGTATTCCTTGCCATGTGACCCATGCCCAGGTGGAGGGGGGAGCTAGCCGGGGGAGGGGCAGGAAGTCGCGGCTTTGGGGGGGCTGCGGCGGTCCGGGTCCGGTCGGGGAGCGGCGGCACTGTAATCGCGTTCGTATATTCCTTTGCCGGTGTTATTGTTATTGCTTTCTCTTGCTTTTGCTGTTTTGTTAAACTACTTTTATCTCAACCCACGAGTTTCTGCCTTATTCTTTCTGATTCTGCCCACGGCTGTGGGAGTTGCGCGAGCGGCCGCGTGGTTCTTTGTTCCCGGCTGGGGCCAAACCACGACAGTGGTCCGGCTAATCAGCATTGCATAGATGGTCAATAGAAAGGGTAAATCTTTACCAAAGGTGAACCTAAGCAGGCAGTCAGTTTATGTCCTTGGAATTGTTCTCTGGAGATCATAGTTTTACCTACTGACTAAATGGAGATGTTAGCAGAAAATTTAATCAAGAAAGTTAGTGACCAAAAGATGGGTGGTGTTAATATGTACGGAACTATCATGTGTGTGTATAGATAAATTCTCATTTCCACTGAAGACTCAGCATGGAATTCTGTTGTTGCTGTTTCCCACAAAGAAGTTCATTCAGCCCTGCTTGTTACGTCTGTGTTGTGTATGCTGACGTGAAGTCATTTGTGATCTACCCAAGTGCTCTTCCACCTAAACAGGAGATAACACCTAATAAACATCTTACCAGGGATTTTCAGAATATTCAGAGCCCAGTTGCAACTGAGAAGAGGACTCTGCAAGGAAAAAGGCAGTTAAAATGCTTACAAAGCCCATGGTGTGTGTCTGTGATGTTATATATGGTTAACTTTCTCATGAATCTATTGAGCTATAGCTTTCACCCCAATTGAGCATTGTGGCAAACAACCCATCCCCAGGGCATCATGCTGTGAGACGCCAGAGTCAGAAGGAACAGTTTCATTAGCAGTGGTGCACTCTGCAAAGACTTGGTTTTTTTCTGTAGAAGTATGTAATGGTGCTCATTGGAGCTTGTTTGAAGAACACTTCAAGGTATGTTAACTGAAAACTGAAATTAAAGAGAGGGCGCCTTGAGCAGGTATGTCAAAGGGATTCTGAGGACAAAGCTGAATAACGAAAAAAGGCTTTTCCTGAGTAAGTAAGGCAATAGGCTAGAACTCTGGTGACCTGTGCTTTTTGGCATGCAGCAGTTGAAACAGACATTTGGTAAAAATTCAGCTTTCATCTCCCATTATGAATGCGATTCCCCAGTGAAGCAAAGACCTCTCACCTGGAAAGCTTTTTATGGCCATGTAATGATTTTTTTAGATGTACTTATTAAGCCACTGCGCCCTGTATCAATAAGCTTCTGTCAATCTGTAGCTTAATAATGCATATTATTTCACGATTTATTTACTACATTGTGAGGTAAGTGGGCTCAATTGTAGAGTAATAAGCTCTTCTCATTTAGAGGAATTAATGTTAACATGCATAGTCAGGGAGACTTGGCAGGGTAAAATACTATTTATTTTTCCTTTTCCCAATTAAAAATGCTAACGCTTATTACACTTTAAAGAATTTTGTAGTACGAAAGGCCTTCTTATCATTTGTGTGGACATTAAAATTTTGGAAAAAAAATAAAATCTTCCAAGCATTATTTTGGCATATATTCATTGCAGCAATCAAGTTTCTTGTATACTTTATGAGAAACATTGTGTTGGGCAGAGAGTAAGGCAGCTTTTATAGAATTAATGAACTAGAAATAATAACAAAAGGGATGTTTACCTTGTACTTTGTAAAATGGAACAAGAATAACCTTTGTTAAACAGTCTGTTAAAAAAACTATTTACTATTACCCAATATTAATAACTTTGCATTGTTATACCACTCTTTCATTACATTGTGGGACATGGAATCATATTCCAAAAAATAATTCTGAATTTAGAAATATTTTCTAGCATTTTCATTTGAATTTGGCCCACTTTGTGCTTGAATTTTAGATATTGGCCTAGCAATAGACATGAAGCTAAGTTTTTGGAGTTCATTAAAGCTTCAACTTTCTTTCAGACCAATCGCAGCAATCATTTACTACATTGCTTACTTTAAAACCATAAAGATTAGCACTTAATTCCAAAGCTGACTGTGGTATGGCACACTCCTTTTGAAATACATACCATTACAGCAGTATTGAAACCAGGACAACCGTAGTGTTGTTTCAAGGAAAAAATTTTTTAAGATGATGGTGGTGAAACACTGGCACAGGTTGCCCAGAGAGGTTGTAGATGCCTCATCCCTGGAAACATTCAAAGTCAGGTTGGACTGGGCTCTGAGCAACCTGATCTAGTAGAAGATATCCCTGCTCATTGCAGAGGGTTGGACTAGGTTTCCTTTAAAGGTCCCTTCCAAACCAAACCATTCTACAATGCTGTGATTCTAGGATTAGTATATTTAACTTTTTGGCTAATTTCGTGCCCCATCCCACCCCCCATCATATGACTAGAATGGTAGTGTGTGGTCATGGTAGATGAAGCACTGCATATAAAATGGGAAAGTATCATACCTTAATTTCATGGGGTCAAGGCTCTTTAACTGTTTCTTAGCTCCCTTGAAGAAATGCGGACTATTATTTTCTCTTCTCTTCACGTTGCCTATTTTCTGCTGCCTTTGTTCAAGAGGTCCTACAACATATGCTTCTTGTTTAAGAAGCTGTCAAACTGTGGCACTAGATTTTTGAATAGAAACGTGCTGACTATGTGGAAACAAAGCCAGAGTGAAAATAACAGCAGAGATAAATTAATTAGCAGAAAGAAATTATGGTGACTTTGGTGGAGCTCTCTTGTAAAAAGTAGCTGATTCATAGAGTGTCTTCCTCTTGTGTAAAAATGTGTATTTATGGTTGAATGAAAGTTATCCCTGACACTATAGGAGCTCTCAGATCAAAATTTCCTTAGCCAGTGTTATTCCTACAAAATAAGCTCACTTAAAGGTAGCCTTAGTCTTCTGCTTTGACTTTCTAGGTTTTAAATGAAAGGGAATGAATTCCCTGTAAGATAGGTGCTGATGAACTATTGCTTACTTTGCTGATGAGCACGGTTGTCATTGCTCTCCGATGACTTAAATTTAGCCAGATAAGGAGCAATGGGGCTACTCCTCTGAACCTTATGCTTTGTTACTGCCTTATTACTGCAGATCTTTGAACCGCATTCTTACACTTTAGCCTTTCCTGTCCTAGCGAGTTGCACAAACCACAAAAATGAGTGCTAATCCATTCAGCTTCCATGAGAAATCCATTCCTCCATCTATTGCCACCTTAATCAGAATCTTATTCCTGAAGTAAAGAGAAATTTGTTTAGCTTATAGCCCTGAAGCTCTGCATAGATGTTGCCTATGTTTCCTTTTGCAAGCAGCATAGCCAAGCAGGAGCAGATTGGAAAAGTGATACCTTTGGTATTGAGAATGAAATGTCCACAATATCTGTGTTTCACAGGTTCTACTTGGAATAATCCTAGTCTGGACCTGTGGATAAAGTACCCATTAACAGCTGGTTTGTATTACATGCATCTTCCAGGTTAATTGAATTCAAAAGGAATCCAGTTCCTGAGAGGGATTAGTGGGCCTAACCAGGAGACTTCCTTCAGAAGTGCACTCCTGGTCCAGCCAACCCAATGTGTCCAAGACCAGTGCTGACCACTTATAATGAACATCTGAGACTGGCAGATAACATCTGAGGCAGTGATTTTGCTAGAAAGAAGGAAAAGATGTTTTCTGCTGTGGAGGAAGTTGCTGCCACAGTGTTTTCCCTGATCTTTTAATTCCTCCGCCGCTGACTGTGGGCATACAGGGAGGTTCTCAAAAGGAAGAGGGCTGCAAAAATGGCCTGAGAGGGGATAACCTGAGGTTTGCAGTGGACAGCCTGTAGGAAAGTCCAAGATAATTCAAACATTGCATGTTGGGCAAACCAAGGGCTGAAGTGTCAGTGAAGGGAGGGATTTGATACTAAAGTGAGGGGTGACTGTGTGCGTATACCTTACCCATGCTGCCTAGAGGAAGCCCAAATTCAAACAGGGAAGAGTTTAATTAACACCTGGTGGGGTGAGGTATAAATCTAAACTATATAAAACATGGCATTGCAAAGATACCATGGTGAATGCTTGGGGTCAGGGAAGGAATAACACTGTGGGATTTGACCACCAGCAGAAACATTTGTCCCTACTCTGCTGATGTGGTGTTTCCCTGGAAGTAGGTGTGATTAGCTAGTCCTCATCCTCATGCTGCAACTCTGAGCAAGAAAGCCACTTCTGTTTTCCTGACACTTCCCAGTTTCCTCATGTTTCCTCTCTCATCTACCATTCTGTAACTGTCTCAGAATTTGGATTTTATTGAAATTCAAGCAAGAGAAAAAAAAAAAAAGTCTTTTTTTTCTTTTCTATGGGTTATTCTATGTTGAATTTTCAATTTGATGTTTCAGTAAAATATTAGTATAAGGAGAATAGAGGAGAGGGGAGGAAAGGAAAATCTCTTCTCACGAGAGTTCCTGTGCTCCTTGAGAGTACAATGAATAAATAACAGCTTATGCATCACAGGAGAACAGAATATCCAAGGGCTGGTTCTGTTTGCAGTCACGTTTTCTACCCGATGCTTCTCAGGCATGTGGTCAGCAGCACTTAGACTCATTGTAGAGACAACCCAGAGGAAAAGATCAACTGGGCCCTGCAGGCCAAACCTCTGTGACAGAGAACAACATGAGATTACTAGAGTAATTGCTTAATTTCCACTGAGTTGTATATTGTCCTTTTCATTTCAGAAGAAAAGAACGACAGAATCTCCTTGCAGGAGATAACGAAAGAGGATGTTATTTTTAATAAATAATTCATTGTATTCTTGAAGAAAGAAATGTTCAATGAGGCAACAAGGAAATGAGATCCCCAGACAACTGTTTATAATGGGAAAAGGAGTTAAAAAAAAAGGAAGGTAATCATCTGGTAGTGATCAGCTTTTACATTGGCAGTACTGGCAATACTGGAAAATAGCTGGTTTTACTAGATAATACAGAATGAAGCAAAAGCACCAGACCAACGAAAGTGCTTTTATATCATGAGTAATGAGCCTGTTTAATT
>NW_009661370.1:660172-669932 GCF_000708025.1 Charadrius vociferus
CAAAAAGATGAAATATGAAATGAGCATTCAGAGATTGGCCGTAATTTCATCTCATAGCTTTAAACATGAGAACAAAATAAGTTCACGTGTTTAGAAGAGATATTCCTCACTCATCACAACATAAACAATTCCAAATTTTTTATTGGATTAGAGTGAAAGAAGATTAAAGTTAAATTTTTCTTGCAGAGAAAGTACTCCGTATTTCTTCAGGACAGCATCTCCCTCATTTTCTCCTCAGACATTTGCTGTTGTCTCTGATAAGTGGATCACTGTGAATGCTTACTCTTAGCCAATACAATATTCCTGCAGTCCTAAAGCCACAGAAGACTAACAGTGAGCAATGTGTTACGGTTTTCCTGGCAGCTCTGTGATTTGCTTTCATTAACATTAAACCATCCAGGTGATGTTTTCTTTTTGCTATCCTCTCTTAAAGGCATTGTACTTTAGCTATTTTCAGGCATGTGCATCAAGTGGCTTGCAATTCTTCTAGGATTCTGAGCGGAGATTATGAAACATCACAAAATGAAACTCATTTGTCAAATCAATGACTTCAAAATTAGATAAAGAAATGGTTTGGAGTAATGTATTCCTAATAAAATATGAGATGAATTATGAGGTTCCTTGCTCAATTTATATGTTTTCAACTTTTAAGAATAAATAATATTTGCAGATAATTGCACCAGAGTAAAACTTCTGAATGATTACAGCATGTATTTTTCATAGCCTGGCTTTTACGAGATTTTTAAATTATTTTTTGATGTGAAAAAACGCTTTTCAGTGTTTCTGGTCATTTATTGGTTTACACTAGTTTATATGGGGAATATTTAATGATTTTTCCTGTATAACAAATGCAACGTAATATAAGGTGATAAAGTCAGACAGTTGGAGAAAGGCTTCTGTCAAATAAACCTGGCTTTTTACTTTTCTTATTATACATGTGAATGCTAAAAGTTGACAAAGTGAACCAGCTGCTTTCCAGCCTTGATTCAAACAGATTCTTACACAGAGAGAGGTGTGAAAAGACTTACCCAAATGTAGCCAATTTGTTTTATTCATTAATCTGAGTTACTGAAAATTGATCATATACTCTGGCAGCCATGATTTTTTTAACCCTCTACTCTCATGTCTGCAAACCTCTTGTCCGAAAAGCTGTTTAGTTGTTACTCAGCTGAAAAAGTGATCCCTTGCAACATAGACAATGGCTATATTCTGCCAACAAATCTAAGAAGCAACATCAGAATACAAAAAAATATGGCCCAGCACTGACTTTCATGAGACTGACTCAATGCTTCTTCAGGTCCACAGAAAGTGACTAATTAATTTTTAATGGGCTTTTAATATCTTTTATTATTTATTGCAAACCACAGAGAAGATATTATATTTTAAGCAGGGCTTCACACCAAAATAGATGCACTAAGTGACAGGGTGGGATTCAGTGGCTTAAACACCATGTTTGATGCCACTGTAATGGCTTTACAGCATCGTGCTTGTCCTCCAGCCTCCACTCTGGCAAGACATGTGCCTCTCCCAAATCCTCTCTCAGGCCTGTGCTGAAGTCAAACGGTTCCAGTTATTTCCAAATGGATCTTATGCTTTAGGAATTGAATTATTGTCTCACTGTCTGAACTATTATTATTATTGCTGATAAAGAAGGATGAATTTTACTTATTAAAAAAAACCCAAAACACACCACCAGCAAAATAAGAACTCTTCTAGCTTTCTGTCTGCATCTAGCTTAAATTTGTCTTATTATCCTATGGAAATACCTTTCTATAACCTGAAGACATGTTTGCAATAATTTGCAATTATAGTAGAACGTATGGTCCTGCAAATATATACGACATGGCAGTTTATTGGTCTTAGATAGCTCTTATTCTGATTTTGCTCAAGCTTCTTTTAAATTACAGCCCATGACTAACAATTATTTTCAAACAGAATGTTAAAGTGTATTCTAATAACTTTTCACCCTTCTTGCCTGTAAATAAGATTAGCATTGAAGAGTAAAGTTTAAATATTCCTTCTGATATAACTGTGGAAGTATCACACTTTTACTGTAAAAAGAAGTGTGATGAGTTGGTGCTAATTCTTTAACATACTGATGGTTGTCAACCCTTGCAGTCAATGCAAGCGGAAGGCTTTAGAGCCTGGCAGCAAATGGTCTGTGCTTTTCGGCATAGAGCCCTGCACTGCACATGTTGCCTGTGTGCCTGTGACCTCTTTGTAGGGAGGGAGACTAATGGTTGCTCCTGTCATGCCAAGAGAAAATAGAGAACCCAAATTCCAAATCAATTACGAGCTCTTAGGTGTGAAATAAACACCTTAAAATTTCCTACATATATTTTGGTAGTTCTTTATCCTGACTCTGCTGTCAACTGGGGAGGCTTCCCTGAACTCAGTGCTGCAGTGAAGTTTTAAATTGGTGTCTGTATTGAAGAAGTGCAATGAACAGGAATGAGGGAAAGGCTTGAAGTTAGACAAGTATTTATTTTTGTTTAAGCTGTGAGTTTTGAAGTAGTCTATCTTCTTTCTATTCTCTCTGCTCTAGTCCTGAGTATGAGCTTGAAGTGCATTTGAAAATGGGGGTCTGAGAGAACAATTTATAAAATGTGGTGCATCAGGCACGATGGTGGGGACCAGCAGGCTTAACTTGCCGAGCTGCAGCTCTTTCTCCTCTTCCCCAGTGATATCCACTCCCTTTATCTCTGTCCTTCAAAGGAAAAGGATCATAAGATGAGGTGCAGTAACAAGAGAATGGATTTTCCTTTTTTTGCTTTTGGTTTTTTAATCCCTTTTGCCTTACAGGCAAGGAGACAGCTACCTTCATTTTCTGCAAGAAAACAAAACTTCTGCATGAACCCAAGAGACAAGAAGATTTATCTGGGTTACAGAATAAGAAATATACTGGATAAAATAGCCACCAAGGCAGAGTGAAAAAGCCCTGTTTTTATTTTTCTGCCATATTTGTGCAGAACTGTAGGGTTTGGTCATGGGTTTGAGGTTTTTTTAGTTTGTTGGGGTTTTTTTTTTGTGTCCAGAGTTAATGGAAAAAAATCACATCCTCTTCTGCACAGTTCTTTCTCAGCTGTGATCTGCACAAATAATTCCAACAGGAATCTGGAAGGAGGGGCATAAGACTTCTTCTAATAAGGCACTATGGCTGTATTCTGAGAAATTTGGCTCTGAATAGAAAACAGCAGCCAAGAAAAGATATTTTTGACTCTTCTTCCCTTGAATATCTGCACAGTATCATGTAGGAAGCTAAAAACTTTAGCAATTCTTTTTTATATAATTCTGAGTTATTAAAACAAATACTAATAACAACAAAAGACCCAGGGGTAATGCGTCAAACCAAGGGATGAGGCTGAGTTATTTAAACATAATGTCTAGAGTCACTTGAGATATTTTCCATTGTCCCAAATCTTTGGCTAATAGTCAGGCATCCAGATACAGACATCCAGGACTTATAAAATTCTTGCATCTGTCTGGGATAACAACTGGAGTTCCACCAAACTATGCCATGCCTAATGCATGCCTAATATGACACTAGATATTTACCTCAGAAACCCAAGAGTCAATATTCAGGTTGTCATTTTTCTCCATGTTTGTTTGCACTTCAAAGCATATAAATGCTATTTAAAATAGTTAATTTTTGGTGACTTTCACATTTGAACATCTTGAAGTAGGACTATAAAAAAACTGCAATTCTGTTGCTAGTCAAAAGTACTAAGCCACATCTATTAATCCAATGTGTAAAGGAAGCAATCCGTGGTTTCTATAGAATGTATGTAAATGTCTAGTCTTTTGATGTTTAAGTCTTAACATGCTACTAAAAAGCATAAGGCAGATTGTGTTACAAATGTAACTTTGTTCTGTTTTTGAGTCTCTTAGAAGCTAGGAAAATATTGTAAAAGGCAAAATCTAGAAGTAATACAAAAGGAACGTAAAATCAGGCACCACTGTATTCTTAAGTGCCAGTCACTGGTTTGCTATTCTTTAACTTGCTTAAAGCAAGTGTGATTTGGTTTTAAACCTAGAAGAAATCTGAGATAAGACAGCAGTGAGGGTCAGCTCATGGTACTGATGCTCAGATCAAGAGGAGTCTCTCTTCTGTGGGTCCATAATCAGCCAACTTCAGGATTTACAGAGGGGAAATAGTCTTTCATTCCAGACGAACAAGTACCATTCTGATAGGCAAGACTTATTGCTCCAGCATCTGGTAGTTTTATTGCAAACCTGATTGTTTAGGGGGAAATTCACCATGTCTACTACTGGTAGATCTTATTGTAACATCTTAAAATGTAAGTGGGAATGATGACCCACTTGTTATGATTTTAAGTGGAAGATTAAAATCCTGATCTTAAAATTCCTTTTAGAACATGTACATAGAAGATGATGGTCAAAAAGAAAGCTTAGTAGGACATGGGATTATTTTTTTCTTGAACAACGTTTTCTATATTTTGACTTTTGGCTCAGCATTCCTATGTGAAACTTGTGATGGGAAGAAAAATGGAAGCTGTTGGATGGTGTTGAGTACAGCCTCACTGACAAGCCTGACTGAAAGTCACTGAAGGAGTCTCTCTTTACTTCAGCTGACTTGGGTGGTAAGGTCTCAAGGTGATAAAAGACTCAGAAATCTATCTTTAGTTATACATAACTCTCACTATTGGCTGTGATTAGTAAGACTAACTCACTTGTTTTTAATGCCTTGACTCAGTTTAATGACTGTGACTCCCTGACCTCATTTAGGAAAACAGAATAAATTTATTTAGTGTTTTGTCCTTTTCTGCTTTCATGATAAAAGCAGTCCCTTTGGTAATGAGGCTCTACATTGAGAGTTGCTGGTTCTGCTACTCTTATTTGTCCCTTGTAAGACCCTACGCTGTTAGTGAAGCAGCAAAACCACTGGGAGCAACAGTACACAAGGAGCTGGCAAAAAAAAAAAAGTCTTATCCTGGTCCCTTGGCTGCCTCCTGTATTTTCTTGATGGCACAGAGGAGCCAAAGAATTGTTAACTGATACGCCACATGAGTTTCCCTCTCACCCAAGTGAGTTCGCCCAGTGCTATAAAACGACAAGAGTTAGCGCATTCCTGGAAATGGAACAGGTGAGTGTAGCTCCGAGCATCACAAGCTGCTGAAAAGCCTCGGGGCAGGGGGGCAGGCAGAGGGCAGAAGGCTGCCCACCGCTGGGAGCACAGGGCTTTGCCTGAAGGCAGAGGCCAAGAGCCAGTGAAGGCTGTGTAGGCCTAACTGGGATGGTGGTGAGAAATCCAGGTGGGACAGAAATATTCCATAAAGCTCTCCACTCTTCAATTCTGACCAAAAGAAACAGTGTTGCACTATCAAGATATTTTGCACTTCAGCAAAAACACCTTGAAGCCTGGGAGAATGACTGGTGGCTTTACTATACTTTTGTACTGTTTTGCTCATCCTTAATTAGCAGCAAGGCAGATTTACAGAGAGTACAAAATAAATAATTTCCTGTAATATAAATATTTATGTGACTGAACTGCAGTGGTAAGTATCTTGGTAAAAAGTATAATTTGAAATTATAAGTAGTGCTGCCTTAATGTCGAATTCTACTAATGAAAACATATTCAATGTATATTTTGTTAGCTTTCTATATTATCCAGCAGACAGCAGAGATTAATTGTTACCATTGAAATTTCAGTATTGACAGTATTTTCAAACCATCTCTTGGGTCATATTCATGCAGACTTCAAAGCAATCAAAGAGAACTATGAGATGGTATAAAACAATCACTCAACAATTCCTTATTCTATGTGCTTAACCTCTCAAAGCTGTCTTACCTTAAGAAGAAATCACTCCATAGACAATAAATATGACTAAGTACATGCCAGAGCAATTCAACAGCTGCATCATTGGATACGTCCTAAGAAATTTTAAATTCTTTCCAACATGTACTGAACTAACAGAAGGGACTTTGTTTGGGAGGACTTTTGTTTTTTAAGTGGGAGGAATCGCTTGAAGAAATCAGGAAAATTGAGAGGATTTGGCTATACAAACAAATTGGCACACAGCTATCTTAACAATAGGCCTAAATTCACATGTAGTTAATAACTGGAAAATATGGCAGCCAGGTGATGGACTTTAACCATTGTGATGTCCACTGGAAAGGCAACGTAACAGGGCACAAGTAATCCAGGAGGTTTCTGCAGTGCATTGAGGACAACTTAATAACATAGATGGAGAAGCTGACAAGGGGAGATGCTCTGCTGGACCTCACACTTGCAAACAAGGAAGAACTCATTGGAAGTCGGGACAGCCTTGGCTGTAGTGACCATGAGATGGTGACATTCAGGATCCTGGAACAAGGATAACTTACTCTTAGGGGAAAAGGACCAGGTTAAGTAGCATTTAAACAAACTGGACATACACAAGTCTGTGCAACGTTCAAAAATGAAGAAGCACAGACTACAGAAACAGACAGTGAGGTGGATAGAAAACTGGCTGAACTGTGGAGCTCAAAGGTCTGTGATCAGCAGCGCAAAGATGAGCTGGAGGCCAGTCCCCAGCAGTGTTCCCCAGGTATCAATAATGGGGCAATACTGTTCAACAACTTCATTAATGATGTGGACAATGGGACAGAGCACCCTCAGGAAATTCACTGATGACACAAAGCTGGGAGGGGTGGCTGATACACCAGATGGTTGTGCTGCCATTCAGAGGACCTCAATAGGCTGGAGAATTGGGCTGAGAGGAACCTCATGCAGCTCAACAAAGTTCTGCATCTGGGGAGGAATAACCCCCATGCAACAGTACAGACTAATTTGAAGGAAAGAAGCTCTGCAGAAAAAGACCTGGGCATCTGGCCTGGTGGACAGCAAGGTGAACATGAGCAGCAATGTGCCCTTGCAGCAAAGGTGGCCAATTGTATCCTGGGCTGCATTAGGTATAGTGTTGCCAGCAGGTTGAGGGAGGTGATCCTTCACCTCTAATCAGCACTGGTGAGACACATGTGGAGGGCTGGGTCCAGTTCTGGGCTCCTGCTCAGTACAAGACAGATATGGATTTAGGGGAGCAAGTCCAGTGAAAGGCCGTGAAGATGATTAAGAGATTTGGAGCATCTGACATAGGAGGAAGGGCTAAGAGAGCTGGGACTGAAGCGTGTTTGTGTTTGCTCTTGCACTCCTCGGGAAGCTACAGCCCATTTCATGCTGCACCATGCTGCTCGTTTACCCACTCCGTTTACTTCAGACAGTCCTGAATAGCACACGTAAGTGAAAGCTGAGTCCTTGCCCTTGTTTGTCCTTTCACCTGTCATTTGATCTGTCCGCTTCCTTGTTGCTCATCTTGATCTAAGTCTCACTGCAGACTTAATAAAAGTCTGGCTTTGGCACTCAGGGGAGTTGAAACTTCTTTAACACCTGTTTCAACCTGTGGCCAGAAAAGTAGCTAAAAGCATACAACTAAACCATCTTAAACAGCACCAGCGTGGCCCAGGGGAGGTCAGGTCTTGGAGGCTGATAAAAATGTGCTGTGTCAATGTTTCCGTAACAACTCTGTTGAAAATATCACAGTTTAAGAAGCAGAAATTGCTTTGTCATCTTTGGCATTGCTTTCTCTACACTTTGTGTTTTGCTAAAGGAAACAGGATTTGACATCAGTAAAAATCATAAGCAGAGCATTGCAGCAGATATCCCACATTTCATTTGTTCCCCCAAAGTATCATCCATAGCTCCACTGAACGATGAGCAGGAAAGTCCTGTTCTCCTGACAGCTCATAGCTTCAACATTTATAGGTAATCACAATATACAGTTAAAATGCAAAGCAGATTTCGTACTTTAATGAAATATTTATCTTTTTTTCTTTTGTTGCAGCCTAGTATAAGAATAATAGACACTGTTGACTATTTTCCCAGTGACAAAGGACATAAAGGTCTCTGTATTCAGAATCTTAACCAGTATTTAACTGCCTAGATCTGTTGCACGAGAACAAAACCTAAGAACATAAGAACAGCTGCAAGTTGATATCTAGTGAAGATTAAGAATAAGGTAAGTGTATTTCTCTCCTGCCGTTCCCCTAGCTGAGAGTTCTTGAGCTTGATTGTGTTTCCATGTATTTGTCTATATCACAGATTTCCATTAACTTGTCTAGTGTCCCTGTCAGGCTGTAGAGACTTTTATCCACCACATATTTAATGAGAACTTACACATTTGTGCCTAATTTTTCCATCAGAATTACTACAGTAGCACCATGCAAAAGTATGTAGGATTTAAGTCAGAGAGAGCAAGGGAAGGGATAGATCACAGTGCCTGTGGCAATGTGGGGATGCAGAATGAATAGCCTTTTTCCAGATCACAAACTGCAACAATTTCCACTAAAGTTTATTGATAATTTATTTAGTACAACTTTTTCTGTTTGGGGACACACATCTTTTAAAAACAGACTTTTTTTGGTTTTTTTTAAACTTCTGTCTTAGGTGAGACTTCTCCAGGCTGCAAATAATAAAGGCAGGTCTGGCTTTCCAGGCAGGCGAGTACCAGTCAGTGTGGCACACGCTTCTCTGTGATGTGACTGTGTAGCTCCCGCAGTCAGGTCAGAGCTGAACTGATTCCTGGCCAGGCAATATCTAATTTGAAATGGACTGGATCAAATCTACCTTGACACCTCTGTCATGGGGAGGGAGGGAGTAGGGAAATCTGCTGAGCAGAATATGCGAGGCATGCTTCTCCTTCAGAATTTTAGCTCATAACATGGGTTTGCTTTCAATTTTGCTCTTGCGTAAGGAAGGTGTTGCTTGAGAGATCGTTTCTCATTTTTAAAAAAGCTTGAAAGTAGTTGAAAAAGTTATTCACTGGAGTGCTTGCCATAGCTTAAGGACTTAAGGCTGTCATACTTAATTTCTGGTAAGTGTTATCGAGTGTGTTTATCAAGACCCTTCTGTCAAAGTGAACATTATATAACTAGAAGGCCGGGGCAGAGGCAAGAAAAGGTTAGTTACTGCATGAGAATTGAGATCTACATAGGACACATTATAATTGGTACTGAGGTCATGGTCTAGACATCCAATAATAGTTTTGGCCTCAGTGTTAAGCTGTTAGTCAAACTCTTTAATTGACATTTACAGTGAGGCAGCTACTTTCTCTACATTTATACAACTTCAAGAGTAATGTGTTTGATTTGTTAGTATGACTTTGATTTTATATTGATTTGAGAGTAGAATTGCTTTGCATTTATCTGAATTTTATATCTGTATAAAAAGTTAAGAGTAGCCTAGCTTTTAAATAAGAATAAAATCAAAGAATTGGTCAGGGAACTGCCCCATGTTTGAAAAATAACAGTAAAGCAATAACAGCAAAAAGTTATTTTTTATCCGGACCGGTTCCCTCATGGCTCTCAATGTAGTCCCACAAATAGTGGTGGTTGGCATGGCTGAAGAGTGGTGAAATAAAGGGAAGAAAATTAAAGATAGGGGCAAGTCTTTACAATCTGCTCCAAACCATGTCTGAATGAACATGGAGCTCTTCTCACCCTAGCTAGGGCTGTGGATTAGCTGGGCAGAGCTCTGAATTAAGAGTCCTCACTCTGTTTCCGGTGCTCACGCTGGCCAAACATACAATTCTCTCTGACTGGGGCCAGGCAGATATTCCCTTCAAAACCCCCAACCCAGGCTTTTCTAGTAGTAGCTAGGATGCTCTGTTTTGTAGCTGCTTCCTTCCCTTGTATGAGATGCTGACATCCATTCCTCTATTCAGCCCGTGTTGTTTAGCAGTCAACCATCTTAGAAGTATCAGTT
>NW_009661370.1:670015-735689 GCF_000708025.1 Charadrius vociferus
CAGAAAGAGTGTTGGATAACCACGCCTGCTAGAAGTGCTTTGCCCTGTTACAGAAGACCCGATTGTGAGCTGAGGAGAAAGCTCTCTCCTGGCAAAATCAAAGAGAAAGAAGGGTGCTTCATTTCCTTTTTCTTGTCCAAAGAAGGAGTGTCATGGCCCTCGATCACATAAGGGGACTTAAGATCAGGACTTATTTGGTTAAAATGAGACTCAATCAAGATTTATGTGAAAATTCATTCTGGAAGCACCTAATCTCAAATTCACCTGGCTGAGCTCAGGCTCTACTGCACTATGCCCACAAGTGTCTCAGATTTTGACGGGGCTGACCAGTTGGCAGAGCTAGAAATTAAGTGCTGCTCTGCCTATGTCCTCTCACCTGCCAGGTGCAGTAAATGCTCCCCTTCCTCGACTGAACAAGATGCAGTGGTGGCATGGCACCAAGGTGCAGGCTTCCATCAGAAGAAGCTGGTTTTGGCTCTCTGGTTGATCTCGCTGTTCCCTCATCTGCTGTCGTGCTTGAATCTCCTGTTTTCTCAGTGCACCACTGAATGCACCAAAAAATTATTTTTTTTAACAAGAAAAGGCAGGACATGGTTTCAAATAGTAATTCTTAGGTATGCAGATGTTGAAGCGTGGCAAAAAATGTTAGGTCTGTCTCATAAAGTCACCAAGTACAAACATACAGGTAAAGAGGCATACATGAAATGTGTAGACCAGAGATCAGCCAATTTATGTCTCTGCTCTGGAGCTAATCTGTGGTGGTCAGATACTTGACATATAGGACCACACTGGTCTTTTACAGACTTCACAGATGTGTCTTACAAAACTTGCTTTGCAAGCTATGGCAGAATATTTCCCCTAATAAATAATTTTGGTACCACTTTAAGCTGTTTGTCCAGTGGGAGTGAAGAGGAATGAGACTGTTAGAACAACAGAGCAGGGCGAGGGCTGTGTTTTTAACCAGAGGTGCATATAATTTCTAAAATATGTTGTGGCCCAGAGGGAATGTCACATGGTCGTCCTTTTATTTGATTCCCACCCCATAAAAGGTGACTAAGAACAACCTCTACTTCAGGAAAATCCCCTGGGATTCTCAGTCAGATGAATGGTGACAGCCAGAGTCTAACTGGTTTATGTTAGATTTACATTGAGGATGCCATCTTAGGACTTTCCAAACAATATAGCAAATCTGAAAGCACTGACTACAGCATGACCTTGGCTAGAGATATTCCCTGCTAAATGCATATACTGCACTTCAGGCAATTTTTCTTTCAGTACTATTAAAGCACTACAGAAACTGCACCAAGGGTGAGGATCTGGCCCCTCAAAGTGCAATTTCTCTAATGCTATTATTACTTGCCATACGTTACACTGTCATCTGTTGGCCAAATGCATTCATGACACTTGAGAGATTTATTTAAACCATTTCTCCAAAGCCTGTTCTTTCCTATTCCATTGTGTTAAAGCAATCATCAGCAGCTTGACAGCTAGTTGGCTACCAGTTCTTGCTGGAGACTGAATCACTCACAGTGACATCAGGGAGATTCCTAACTATCATCTCTGAGATTTATTGATGTCATTACTGGAGGTGATACATGGCCACTTGGGAGAAGCGGTTTGAAAAGACATATGCGCAGGTACGTAGATGGAGGGGGACAAAACATTAGAATTAATTTTGAAGCTGAATGAGGTTTATTCTGTACGATTTTGTGCATGACAAATTGATCCTTTGGGGTGGGGCGGGGGGGCTGAGAGGAGCTCTGTGCTGCTTGAAATTCTACTTTTGATTTCTGTGCCTTGTATCTTTAAATACCTAAAAAATGTGCCTGTTTGCAGTAATGACAGCCATAGCTTTTCCTCTTCACAGTCTATCAAAGGCTCACTGACTTTGGGGCCTGGGTGTAGAGTCCACCTAAAGGTCTGGTGATTAATTTAAATATCCGACCACAAGCCCAAATGTACGGTGCAGACAGTTCCAACAAATCCATTAATCTGCTGTGACTTTCTATTAAGGCAGTCTATATCCTGAAAATACAGTGAAAATATGGCTCCCATAGCCATACAACTTACTGTCTCTTCACAGGATAACATGGATTACATTCATGAGCTTAGTTTTCTTGAACAAACAGGAAAAAAATCTTATCCTTCTTTCTTTCTTTTTCTTTTACACCACAAGTCTGATCCTTACAACTGCTGAATAGTTTGCTCCCTTTATAATCTGCTATTCATTCCAGTAGCTGTAATGAATATTTAATACAAATAGCAACAAGAGTTAGACGCTTGCTAGAAATATATTTTTTTTACATTGGAGGTATATGATAATGCATTTAAATAGCCTTCCAAAAGCTATTGTCAAACCCATTTTAATATGTCCCTATAATTTGGTTCCCGATTTGTTACAAATATACAGTTCACTGGAAAAGTCATAAGAGTGACTTCTTTCAAAGGACAAATGAAAAAAAAGTCTCAAGTCACAGTATTTTTTAATAAATGGTTTTCCTTTTTAGAAATGGGCTTTTCAGCAGCAGCATTATCTCCTATTTCAAACAAGCTCCATGCTGGAAAGCCTCATATCTCATTCCCCAAATACTTGCAACAATTCCAGTGTTTATTGATCACAGCAGGGCTCCTTAATTGGACTCACTCTCTTAGGCTGCAGGAAAAGGCCAAAACCAGCATATGCAAATTGAGAAAAACCTCCCACAGAAGCAGAGTGTGTCAAACCCCTGACCTCCCAAAGTTCGGATCTGTGGATGCTCTGTGGCTCACACAGAGAAAACACATGATTACAGGGAGAGAAAATAAACAAGACTGGTTGGTAATACGAGACAGAAACCGTCATCATAAAATAATATTACTTACATAGCACTTTTGGTCTCCAGAGCACAGAAATGCTTTTCAGAATAAGGCAATCATGACTCACTGGAGTAGTAGCCTTGTATTGGGTTTAGATTAAATTTCCTTCTAAGTCTTTTTATAGACGACTGTGTATATTTACATAAACACAAAGGTTACCTTCTTCTTTGTGTTACAAAAGGTAAATGAACTGTGAGGTGCCCCCAAATAACTATGATCTGATACCATGTTTCTAGCATATAAAAAATAACTTCACATCAGTATATTTATCTTTATTAGTATACAAATTCAAGAATCCTTTTAATGTATTAATGAAGGGGCTGCATATTTTCTGTAATAGTCTATGGCACTTCATGGGTATTCTTAGATACAGATGTGTTTTTACTTACCATAAGAAAGTATACGCTAATCCTTTTCTTTCCCTTTACAAGTCTCCTAAATTGAGGCACCTATATCCATACTACGCTTCCTAAATTACTGATACTAACAGTAAGTCTGTTAAGTACTTGCATTTGCATTAATTTAATTGCTATAGCAAGTTTAACGTGTCCACCTTAGATCTAACTGTAAAGACTCTACGCTAGGGAAAAATAAATTATGGCATTACAAGGAGATTTCTAGTCCCTTTTGGCCCCTTCCCATGGCGTGATAGGAGTGCCCTGCCACAGGACAGACTGCAGATGTATCCTGGAGATGTTTTGCTTCTGTCCAAAGCTGACAGACTTCAGGAGGGCAGGATACTGGCAGATGAGAGCACCAGCAGACATCACCAGCACAAGGGTAAGTTACTTGTCTTACTTTGCTTTCAAGGTTGCAAAAACCCCAAGAGGCAATTACTTGATAGGCATCTCTGTCTTCCTTTTCCTTCCTCATCCTCTCTGTCTTCTCCAGGGAAGCTGAGGACTGACATTCTTGCCAATATGAAACTCAAATTGCAAGTAAGTAGAGAGTCCAGCTTGCCTCATGCTCAAAGATACTGGCATGGTAGTACATGCATGCCCTGCCCAGTACGCACTTTGTCATTCATGTCACAAAGTGAGGTCAAATGACTGTGATGAGGAACATGTCTTTTCATTTGGAGGCAGCAGAATTGGAACACGCTCTCTGCCAAACTATTTAAAGCGTTATAAGAACACCAAAGCCCACGGTGATCTCTTTTCCTGCTCAGCCCGCACGTTTTCCTTTCCTCAGCAATACTTGCTGAAAACTACCAATCTGACAAAATCAAAGTGCTTCAAGAGAATCTATTGATTCTGTCCAAACCTTCAAATAAAACCAGTTGGGAAGATGGGCTAACTGGCGCTATCCCCTGCCTCGTGCGTTTCCAGTCCTCCATGGTTTTCTGTAATTTCTTCTCCCCTCGATTTAGCTGGGGAAGTTTTGATGGTCCCCTGCCCCATTGCTTCCAGCCAGGCAGGCTGCCATGGAGGCAGGAGGCACCAGCATGGCCCATGCCTGAGCTCCCATGCCCTGCTGACCACCTGCACAAGTGGCCAGGGAGCAGCTACATATGTGGTCTGGCCCAGCTGTCCCCTGGGCTGCTTGGCTTTCTGGTCTTTTCCCCAGTGAGCTGGATCAACAAGGGGAAAGATGTTGGCTCACTATGCTGGGCACCACATTGGTGGCTCTGAAACAACACAATGCAGTGAAATTCTGCAATCTTTTTCATCGATTTTTTTCTTTTAAAAATTCTGATGCAAGACCACGTTGCTCTCTGAGATTGTGTGTTCCTTGGAGAATTTTAGTTTTGATTCCCAATCCACTGGGAATAGATCAAGAAAATTACATTTCAGTTCTTTCTTGATAAAGAAGGATGTGTGTTAAGCTTTCTCTCTACTACTTCAAGAGGATCAAAAGAAGTAATAAGTTGTCTTAGCAAGAATAATCAGACTTGGGAAAGTTAGCTGTGAAAATTAGAGATGATCTTTGTCTTTGATGTGCATCTTCTTTGCCTTGAAATTGGAAAAGGATTTAGCAAATGCCAGTTTTGGGTTTTTGTTTCACAAGGTTCAGAAAAGACCTTTAGATTGAGTTGAATTGAAAGAATTTGGGTTTTTATTTTATTCCTCTATTTATTTTTATTATTTGACTGTTTCCCAACTTTAGGATTTAGCCTGCTAAGTTACAACAGGGTTTTTTTATAGTTAAAACAATCCAGAAAATTGAGACAAAACCAAAATCAAGCAATTAATTAAATCTCTTTCCTCAGACAAAATGTATTTTTATTTTTTGGTTCTATGTTTTGCAGAGTGAAGGTTAGGACATATTTTCTTTCTAATTGAGTTCAATGGCTAAGCTTTTATTCTAATAGAGGAGTACTTATCTAAACATCTGTCCTTTATCAGCCCATTTGTGCTATGTACTGCTAGAACCATTAGCAAAAATAGCAGGACTGAAATCCACTATCAGGGTGATTACAGTCAGCCACTGAGTTTTCTTTTGGTTTACATGTGATAATTCATTCGTCTGATCAAATGAGTTTGACCCCAGAGGTTCTTTGTCTAAATTGTGGTACATGTAGGTTTTAAAAATTATATTAAAGAAAATGAACAAACAAAAGTCCTGTTAAATCTTCAGGTGTGTAAGTCTATGTTACAAATTGCTTCAATTTTCTGATAAATAAATGAACTATGAAGATATTTTGTTTTCCTGGGGAACACATGAAAATAATTTTGGTTTAGTAATAAAAATGGAAGCTCTTTGCATGTTCTTTTCCTTGATATAATCCTACAGTGAAATATTATTTTTTTTATTTATTATGTAGCACAGACTCTGTCTGAAAACCACTTCTTTCTTGTGTAAGTACATCAAGAAATCCAGCATCCTTTCTTTTTTTTTGGTGTTTGTTCTTTCCAACTTTGATACTTCAGTGCAAGAAAATGTGATGCAAACAGCCCTAAAGAAAGAAAAGAAATCTAAGTCTCTGATTATCATAAGGCTGGCATGAAGTCAGAATAAAACAAAGAAGAAACCTTGGGTAAAGCTTGGCACAGGCCTGTGTCACAAGGTGTGGAGAGAGATGCAAGTCTCTCTTCGAATAAGGCTGTAGAGGCCGGGGCAGGGATCCAGCCCCATATGTTCCAGCAGTCCATTTTTCCATTGCTGAACCTGAAAAAAAATCTCCTTTCACCAAAACTGGCATATTCTCACACAAGAACATCTCAGTTTTGCCAAATAAATAATTTTCTATAGTAATACAGATTTTCCCGACAAGTTCTAAGAAGAAGGGTTTAACCCAGCATGCTGAGCAGCAATTTTTCGGCATTTTTATATTCAGCCTCCACCACAAGCATCTCCCCCGCATTCAAGGCCCAATCCAAAGAGACTGGCCTTTACTCTGTAAACCACAAGTGATCCAAGTCCTTCCATGCAGGTGTAGGACCTGAGGAGTGCCACCACCTTCGACTTCTCTGCAGTCAATGAACTGGGAAAGGCAGTCAGGTGTTTCCAAAGAATGCTTCTCCCAGTGGGCAGGCCTGTGGGGTGTTCTGTACTGGGATTTTATCTACATAGTGGTTTCTGTTCTCATTCCTCTTAACTCCCACATGAAGGGCACAGTAGGCATTTTCCTAATGAACATCTTTTATGTTCTCTTACTCTGAATTTAACTCCCTGCAAATGCCCACTGTGATTAGAGAATATAACCCAACAGTGTAATGGTCTGCATGATCACTCCTCTTATGCAAAATCCTGAAAAAGGTAATTCCCAAAAGAAAAAGGAAAGAAATGTGATACTGCCTTCTCCTCTGCACTCAGTTTGCCTCATTAAAATCGTCACAGCTCTTGGAATAATTAAGATTTTGTCACTTTTGCACCTCATTAGTTTGGTAATTCACAGTAGGAGATGTGTTCTGTAATGGCTTAAAGTATAATTCATTAATTGAGGTCAAACCCTCCTTATACACATGGAGATTGCTCCACCACTAGCTTAGCTAGCTGTCTAAGTAGTGATACGTTGCTCATTTCTTTCTTTGTCATAAAACATCAGTTATAACAGATAAGAAATAAGGGCCTTGTATTTATCTTACAGTCTGTTGCGGTGTATTTGACAACGAAGAAAAGAAAGATCCCCGATCCTTATGAGCTCATGTGGAATTTAAAGCCCAGACTGTGCAATGCTCTGTGTAATGCATCTGGAAAATGAGGACCTTCAGAGAGGTGACCTGAAGTTGTATGCTGAGTAAGGAGCTTGTCTAAAGCTCATAGCTACTGGGGTAACCAAGTAAATAGATGTGACAAATCTGATACTTCCTCTGGAAGTGTTTTCATCCTTTTAGTGTGTGCATGGGGAGACAGGTGCCCAGTGATGGTATGAAAACTGTGCATGCTAACAGAAAATTTCTTGAAGTATCCAGTTGGAAATAATGATCTCAACGGCTAGACAGCTCTCAGCACAGGGATTGCAGTGGTTCAGGTACTCCAGCCCTGAGAGGCTTAAACTTTTTTCTTAAAAGTATACTAACCTCTGGGCAATAAAGTGCAAGATAAGGCAGTCGGGTACCTTCATGCTGTCTAGTTGAAGCTAGAACATAGTCCATCCAAAATTGCTAAATACTGAGACTAGTTGGAGAATGAACAAAATGGAGTCTGACTCTGTTGCCAAGTGATTAACTCGGTCTCTGGCAGGCTTGTTTTTTGGCCCCTGTGCTAAGAAGAAAAATCTGTAAGAAGTCTGACTTATCCCAGAGTTGAAAGGAAAAATTAAATATGAATGAAAGAGAAAAAAAACCAGCATGACTCTTATCATCCACTGTTTTGCTTATATTTACCTTCCCACATGCAGGGAAATATTTAAAGAGTTCACTCTTGCTGTTGTAGAGCTCTTTGCTTTCTGAAGGTGAAATGACTGTGTTTCAGCAATAACAACATGCAGATAAAGACTCAACCTTTTTCTTGGAATTTCATGTCTTTTCAGATACCATTGCCAGTAATGTTGTATAATTTGATGGCACTCTTGATGGGGAGCAGTATTTTGGCTGTAATGAAGTGTATAATTCATTAGTATTTTATTGCCGATAGATTGTTTGGTACTGAGAACCAAGTTCCCACTGTGTATCATTTTCCTTATTGCTGTGATTATCACTAGATAATCCAGTGTGATTCATGCATTAAATTCGATTTTATTGTTGGAGGTATTAGAGTGATAAATAACTGCAAAAGACAAGAAGATGGCACTAATTTAAACTTTAATAAGCTGAACTGGTGTTACCAGTTTTACTTGGTCATTTTCTTATTTCACAGCTCTAGTGAGTATAATTGCAAAGAAAAACTAGCAATTAAAAATAATACAGAAGTATTGCAGTGATCGATAAATATTCACCTAAATTTTATCTGTGGCAGGTTCCACGCCTTAGTGAAGCATGTGTTCGATTAATGGTCTAAGCCTGACACTCCTGGGCATGAGACTCCTCACCATTAATCCCTTCAGTTATTTACAGCAAGAGCTTCTTACCAGGATGGGTATGGGCATGGGCTGACTCCTGCGTACTCAGCAGCGAGAGCAGTAGGGCTCCTCCACATACCCCCATCTGGCAGGTCTGCAGCACAGAAGGATGAAGGAGCAGAGCAGGAAAGGACTCTGGGCTGATTTACAAGAGCGTGGAATCAAGTCATTCCCACCTGCTTTACAGGTGCTTTGGAGAAAAAAATTCTTCTGTTAACACACAGTTTTGTGATTACAAACCTTAGGCATCCAGACGGAACTGCTTGAATCCAAACTACGAAGCTTGCTTCTGTAAATTGGTCAATATCATTGCAAAAAAATGCTTATTTTATTTCATTTTTGCCTTCACAAATTCAAATGAAAAGTTATTCCAAAACATCAGTGATTTGGAACTACTCCAGTCTTCAGTGCGAATTTAAAGACACTGTCCATCTCTTCATTCTACATGCACTACTTGTTTCCTAGCTGGGGCTCCTCTTTCCTTTACACATTGGAAATGGACTCTGGAACTCATCTTTTCAAGCCTGTGTCACACTGAAGCCTTATGCTATTCACTGTGCTTGACAACTACATGCACAGATCTTTTTCCTCGTTCATCGCTTCCAATTGTCAATGCTGCAGCTCACAGCAGAAGTCCTTACTGTGTGTTTTTAGCACATACACATTTGGTTCTTACACCGTTTACTCCAGCCCTCAGGATTAGCTAGTTCTTTTTGTATAGAACAATGGTCGTTTCCACTTTTAATACTGGTGCACTACAGTTTTGCTGCACCATTGTGAGTATTTTGGTCCTTACAAGAAGAACTGTTTGCTTTGTTGTATGCTGTTCTTCTTTCCACCTCTCTGGGAAAGAATGGAGGAGCTGAAGGGTATTTAAATCACTGTTGAATTTACTACATCTCCAATTCACCTATGCTATTGTCTTTCACTCTAACCTCTCATCACTTTTTGATGCTTTGATAGTGCTGCATTTGTGATAAAAGCAGAATTTCACATTTTGGAGGCAGGAGTTTTGTTGATCCAGAAAGTTTCACTGGTGCAGCAGGATTACATTCGCAGTTACAGCTTTTAGTTGTTTTTAACATTCACACTGACTAAAGGGAGGATATGCGAGACAACTCTTCTCTGAGTGTGCAGTTATACAGTATAGAAAGGGGTAACACATGCTTTTTAAAGAAGTACGGGTACAGCAAAGATAGGTCTTGAATCCTCAATGGTTCTTTATCAGTCTAGAACAGGAGAGGATCTGATGTATAGTTTTTATGAGGATACACGTGATTTTCTTAAGAATTAATATCTTAAATTTGAAAAGATTGAGCAGGTTTTTGTCTTTACAAGTGGCTGGGCTTCAGGGAATAAAATGTGTTTAAATCAGTCTCCATTGCAGTTCTACCCCTTCCTCTTCTCAGGTTTTAATAATTTCTTTTAGATTATTTCATTTTCAATAGCTAAGCCGCCCTCTGTGCTGAGGCAATTAACTTACAGTTGCCCAGATGGAAAGCCTGCTAGACATTCTTTAAGCAGTCTAAAGCGGCACCTTGAGAGGCTTGTTGAGAAGTGTGTACAAGAACTTTTAAATGTTCTCTACTGGCAAAGCTTGGACCAGATACTGCGTTGCTAGAAATAGTGGTAAACCTCTTCTCACAGACCAAATCCAGTTTGCACAGACAATTCAGCTGTCTGATGGCTGACTTCTTTCTGCCCTCTTTCCTCAGTGGTCCGTGGCAGCACGACCCAATGTGTACACCTACCCCTGATCACCATGCAGCTGTACCATTCAGAGATGAATGCTCAGCTCATTAGATAATAGCATGGTGGTTAGATGAATGGCTATCAGGAGTGCCTATCGGCTCTGGGACAAGTGCACATCTGGTCACAAGTTGAAAATTTGCAGTGCTATCTGCTCCCCGAATGCCCCTATGAGAAGGTATGAGGCATAACCTGGACAAAAGTTTGGACACGTCTATGCTGCTACATAAGAACTAGGGAGAAAAGATGTCTGAAAGGGAAAATAAAAGTCTGGTCACTTTTTCAAGTCTGTTAAGTTAGAAAGGGAAATTTCTCTCCTGTCTAAATTATAGAAAACTGGGTTTGCTGTTTTACCAGATTGCTGTTAGGACAAGCATGACTTAAAACAAATCTTGTCACATAATGTTTCTTTACAGGGTGGATTTGTAATGAATGAACCTGATGGCAGCAGGCTGACAAACAAGACAAATATTGATTGCAAATGTCAAAAGGCACAAGAATAGAGTGGGGATAGGTGTCAAGTTCTGCTGGAGATGCTATGACAAGTATTAAGCCCCTGAGTTCAGCTCAACGCTATCCAAATGAAAATACCATGATGTAGGCAGTCATACAAACGTTAACAGCCCACGAGGGGGAACAGGCAACTCCTGTGCACTCAGTATAGGCAGGCAAATTATTTGCATGAAGAGGGCTTGCTCATTTAGTCCATAAAAGGGGAAAATAAATCATATCCCAAGGTAATGAGCTCTCAAGATCTCTCATGGAGATACTCTTCTGGATTCTGGTTTCATTTGCACCAGCAGTAGTTGCTCAGTTGGAGTGAGCAGAGATAAGAATCAGACCCACAGAGGTCCTAACGATGATTTCACATGCATTTTGTTGTTAAAAGGATTGGTTTTTTTCTCTTGGTACAATATTTTACTCTCACAGAATCTAAAGTCGTAGCTCCAGGACTGCGGGGACAATGAACAACAAACAGAACCGAAGAAAATAGCAGGTAAAAGATTTGGGGGCAAACGTGTTCTGTGTTGAGAATGCAAACTGCATGATTCCCTGTTCATCTTCAGGATGAGGTTACATTTGCACCATTAGGAGTGGCAATTAGAGATTTTTATATTGAAAATAGCTGAGCTTTAATGTGAATTGCAGGTAACCATACATGCTATATTCCTTTCCCCTTTAGATACTTCTCTGTATGCTCCTGTTGCAGTTAGCAAGGCAAACCTTAGAGATTGCTTTTGGACCAACTTGGAGATGCTTTTGAACTAACTAATTGGAATATGCAGGAGGAAGGTGCTCATGGAACTAGAGCCATGAAATTAAACCAAATTAAACTAAAAGTGAAGAAAAATATTTTACTTGAAGTGCCATTTAGTGTGAACAGATTTTGTCCTCTCAAAGTAAACATCCTTAAATACACAATTATCACAAACCTAGCTTATTATTCCAAGTGCCAGTTACCAATTTTGCTTCATTTCAGTGCAATTTTTGTTTGATTTCTAAACCAACAACAATGCTTTGACATGAAATAAAATGCTGATGTTATTCTGGGCCTGAAGGAAATCAATATTGAACAATTGCCTGCATCCTATGCAGGTGCTTTTACATCATGAGAAAGACTCTTTCCCCAGTTACACATGACATAGTCATAGGTGTAAAAATTTAGACCATGAAACTGGAGTGGGACTCCTGGGCCACACAGAGCTTAAGGTTAAGGGAAGTTAAGGTGTGGCTCCTGTGCTGGAAGCAGGTCAGGAGATGATGCTTATGTGAGGATGGGTGGCTGCTTGTGATCTCCCTGAATGCTCCTCACATGAGGACCAAGCTGAGGCTTGTGCTGATGATGCCACAGCAGATTTCCTTATGCAGGTGACAGGCTGGGGAGATCTGGCCTCTACAGTGGCCACTTTTCTAATGACGACACCTTGTGCAGCCACACAGCTTCTGCTGATCTCTGAGTGCCTCCTAGCTCTCCTGAACATCACTCACACCCAGACTTAAGGTTCATTCCCCCTATGAAGTTTGCATTTCCTTAAGTCAACATTGTTGTTTTGGGTTTTTTTTTTTCAGAGAAAATACTATCCTTCACCCAGCTGAGGATTATTTAATTCAGAATTATAGCTGTGCGGTCAGATACTAAGAGTTAATATATGTCTTTGCATGATACTTCTTTCTGTCTCTCTCGCTTTTCCATAGTATGTTTTCAGATAAGGGCTTTTATTCTGTAACAGTCCTCTGTTGTAGCTTGCTCTTCAGTGGATGTTTCATGTCCTAAACTTCAGCACATGCAGGACTGATCATTTTAAGGCTCTAAATTAAAACATATATTTCCTTTCTTTTTGTTATTCTTTGCTGTGTTTGGCTTCTTCCCTCACAGAGGTCTCCATATAGAATCTGAGGGAATCTGGATTCTGCTTTTTTAAGGTGATCTCTGAAACCTTGTCCTCTTCCAGACATCAAACAGACTTTGTTTCTTATTCTTTGTCGGGTTGCATGGCTTGATGCTAAGGCCCTCCCTCTCCCCTTCCTGCAGTTTAGAGCAGCCAGGGAAGCAGTGCAATGAAGCCCTGTGTATCTGGTGTCCCCACGAGCCCTGGATGATGGCTTCCCAAGTGCCCAAAGAGGACCAGACTTTAAAAGTCTCAGTTTCTGCTAGAATGAGCTGCTTCATCACTGTGTTTGAAAGCCCTATCCTGCTATGTAATGATCATGCTCGCAGGTGGGGGCCATTGCTGTTTGCATAGATATTAATCAATCTTTTAATTTTTTTTTTTTCTCTTGGAATAGGTTTTTGTAAAAGCAAGTAAAAGCAGAGATTTGGATTAAAGTGTGAAACACGTGGCTACATTCTGTATTTCAGAAGTGCAACTCAATGCAATTTTAGGAGTCAAAGAAGGCAATTCCCTCTCTGCACCACTTCCTTTCCAACATCTGTGGCTTGATTTTGTTGAAACACTGAGAAAACAGGGAAACAAAATGTAATCAATGATTACTCAGCTGGCTTTGCAAAGTTTTGATTGTTTGGGAGTTCCTGTTACCTGTTAAATGAATGGAAAGAAAGGTGTCCCTTAAAATAAGGAGTGTCCCTCAAGATAAGAGACTGAAGGTAATTTAAGAGCGAAGCACCCTGGCAAGGTTTGATCATACATTGCTGTATGGATTTCTTAATACCGCTCTAAAAATTAATAAGTGAGAGTCAGCAAGTCAAAATCTAGTATCTCTTAAATCGCAAGATGAAACAAAGTCTTGAAGTGTAATTGGCAGTGTGTTGTGGTTTAACCCCAGCAGGCAACTAGGACCACACAGCCACTAGCTCACTTCCCACACTCCCTCTTCCCACCTCAAGTAGGGCAGGGAAGAGAGGGAGAAAAGGAGGGGGAAAAACCTTGTTGAGACAAAGACAGTTTAATAGAACAGAAATGGAAGAGGAAAGTAATAATAATAATAACAGCAGCAACAACAACAGTAGTAAAAGAACATACAAAATAAAGTGATGCAACACAAGTTACTCTCACCACCCGATAATCGGTTGCCCAACCTGTCCCGAGCAGCAATTGTGGATTACTGCCCTGCAGCCAACCCCCATTTATATACCGGGCAAGACATCTATGGTATGTAATATTCCTTTGGCCAGCTTGTTGTGTCTATGGTCCCTCTCAGCTTCTATGGGAAGCTGAAGAAGTCCTTGATTAATATAAACATTAGCTATCAACAACTAAAACAATAGGTGTTATGGGCATTATTCTCCTGCTAAATCTAAAACACAGCAGCTACTAGAAAGAAAATTAAATCTATCTCAGATGAAACCAGGACACACTGCATGACAGTAATTAAAGCCAAACAAAAACTTTACAGCTTTGTCTCATGCTCACCTTTCCAAAGTAAAGATATATAATTTAATCTCTACCTTAATTCATTGAAAATATGGGGTGGATTTCAGGTCATCCAGCTTGTGAAAAATGTGCTCTTTTAGTTCCCCATTTTTGCATTGGGATTCATCACTGGGCTGGTACCATCCATCAGAGGAACACATGAGGAATTTTTGCCACCTGGAAACTCAAAGTAAGGGCCGCAGCTTTACAGTGGAGTCACTCCATTGACTCTCCTGGCACTTGAAAAACAATTTCTTCTGATGCAAATGAGAGTAAAATCAAAACTTTAGCTCTAAGCTACAGAGAGATTTTCACCATTGCTGTTTTTTCTTCCCCCCCCCCCCCCCTCAGCTCTTGAATGCTTTTCTGTAATAACTGCTGGGCTGCCAGTAGCTCTGAAGCAGCTTGACATAAACGCTATGAAGTCCCACACTGGAGCACTGAAGTTGAGGCGCTGGATTGCTGGAACAGCTCCTATCCCTGCACTATCTGCACCCCAAGCAAAAGTGCCAGGAAATTTACTATGTACAGAGGTAAAATAAAAATGTTCCCCTTCTAAGCCTTATGTTCCCCTTCTAAGTCTCTTATCTGCAGGGAAGATTTGCATTACCTGTTTTGAAAGTCACTCTATTGGGAAGAATCATAGTGATGACATGCAATTTCACTGCTCAACTACAAAGCAAAATTCATGAGAAGCTTGCTGTGCAGACAGAAAATGCAGCCTTGGAAAAGGTCAATATTACTTCTGGGACAAGAGACACTTGCTGGTCTGGTAAGCACTTAATAAAATGCATCATTTTTTTATTTTGATGTTAGGTAGAAATACCCTGGTTACATGAGGAAAAGCAAAACAGATCCCTGTTATGAAGCAAATGTTCAAAAGAGGTTAAATTCTAGAGCTACATGGGGATAAAAAGCCAGATTTTCAGAAGGCAGGGTGGCTGTGTTGTAAATATCCAGTGCTGGATTAATAATCAGCCCTTGAAGTCTTTTTGAAAAGTGCAGGTCAAAATGTCTGGCCTAAAATCATCTGAAATTACTAGAAAGTCTCCTGAACTCCCCAAGTTCAGTCCTGTGAGTGCACTTTAACACTGAAAATCCCTTTAATGGCAGTGACAGGGAGACTGCAAAGTGTGCAGGCAGATATTCCCTATCAAGTGATGTATCGCACATTGGGGACTGGGAACCCAGCCTTATACCAGTTTCCTCACAGCCCTGTAAACATGCTGTGTGAAGCAGCTGCTGCGTGAAACTTAGGGAAAAAAAATCAAGAGATGAAATGTATTGCCCTGCATCGACTTGAAAATTTTGCTGGGATTGATGCATAACTTTGTGTCAGTATTTTTTTTTCCAATTTATTTTATCTAAGATGTTGACTCATTTATTTGGCCTTCTAGCAGGCTTGAAGAATGGGCTGAATGAATCAACTATTTTCCTGAGTAACTCTACAGTGAGATTTAGTCACCATGTATAGCTGTGTATTTTGACCCATCTGAGATTTGTATTTCTTCCTTAAACATAGTCATGGACTCAGGAATAAAATACTGTAATACTTTTGGATAAGTGTATCAGGAGATAATTTCAGCTGTTTTTTATAAATAAATTATCACTGGAAGCAATAGCCATTTTCCTGGAGATTGCGCTGTTCCACCTGGGGCTGGGCTGACAGCTCCCACTGTTACACCTGCAGCATTAGCTGGTGCTTTCCGCTGGACTCTGAGAGCAAGAGTGGTCTCATTGTAAGTCTGTGCTGTCATGCCTCTAGTTTTTGAATATTCAAATCCATGCTGACCCCTTCACCTTTTTTTTTTTTTAATTATTTTTTTCCTCTCTATTAACTGGGCCACAATTCTGCCTGTGTGGAGATCTCTGTTTAGTATCTGGAGTTGTCAAGAAGCCATTAATGATTTTCATGCTGCGGTTACTGAAGTTTCTCTGTGACCTGCTGTAATTTATGCTGGTGTCTGTAGTTCCCAGAGTATACCCTTCAATAGCAGACTGATACCACGTCGTTGTCCTAAGGTGCATGGCAGGGCTGACAAAATTGGCTGAAGGGGTCACCTCAGTTGACCTTTGAGAGATCTGTCCTCCCTTTAGAAATCCTGTCTGGGCGCGTCTACCTCTGATGTGGCTCTGCCATGGACAGGTTTTGATTTAAATGTGACTTACAGGAAGGTAAATTTAAATTGAGACTTTTACTTAATTCAAGTTAAAACCCTTGTGCATATTATTAAGATGCCTCATTCTCTAGTATCTGACTATTCTAAATTACCAAGATAAAGATTTGGTATCAGATGAGATGTGCACACATTTCCTAGAATTGTTAGCAGTTGGTGTGTTGGAAGAAAGAGTTATATATAGACTTTAAGTTCATAAGTGTAGCCTACTTATTATACAGCTATTGAATTATTTTTAGATAGCTCTTTTATTCCCAGCTTACTATAATTAAATTTTTTTAACCTGATGCAAGGGACAAATCTTACCAAGTAGAACGTGAATTTAGGGCAAATAATAGTATAATTTAACATCTTAAGAAAAAACAATTCCACAGGTATATGAACTGCAGAAAACCAATGTCTCCTCCACACTGGTTTTGGAAAGCTCCCAAAACATCCATCTCCGGACAGGTGAGCTGTCAGCCTCTGAGACACGCACCCAACACACACAGGTGCTTCTGAAGAGAGCTTCCGCTCCAGCATGGACCTTTCTCAACAGCATGAGAAGTCACTAGCCAAATTACTGAACAAGAAAAGAGAACGTGTCACAATTTATTCTACTAATTAGCTCTTAGGTCTTCCACATACTATATGCCAGAAGATTTTGGTGAACTTTCCAGAGTGAGTGCAATTTTCCTATGGAAGGAATTCATTTATGTATAGCTCCTTGTGTTATGGCTGGCAGGCACCAAGGCCAGCTTGAAGAAAAAGCAGTATCTTCACACCTTTGTGATGCCAGAATTAATTATGATTAGTTTCAACACTGATTTATCAGGGTATTATTTATGATTAGCTCTATAAAATATTTCAAAACAGTGTTAAAATGTTGTGAGAAACAGGTTATAGCCTTTTGATCTGGGAAATACCAGCTAATGATACTGACATGATTGACAAACCCATAAACAGTATAACTGCAAATCTTACCAGCTATTCATGTACTCATTCATTTGTTAAGCTGATCTCGTCTGGCATGGAACAGGTTGGGTGCCAGATAGACACTGCTTAGAGGGGATTAATTTTTTTCTCTGCCAAAGTACAAACTTTGGAATTTGGTTTTGTACTTTCCTGCTCTCGGTCCACCTGTTGTACATGTTATACTTTACCATATTTTGTCATATTACTCTATATGTTGGATATGGTTTGGTTAGTTATTCATCCAAATGCCAGTACTTATATTTCCAGGACATATGTTCTTTCAATTTTGTAGGTTTTTTAATTATAAAAAGTGTCATTTGAGCCATTCAGTAATCTCATAGCAAAAATTCACAAAATATCTATGTTCTCGTAACTTACCAGTCAGACTTGAAAGCGCCAAACAACCGAGTAATTTATCTCTTTGCATATACCTACAGCAGCACAGGATTCGCAGCCACATCGTGTGCATGAGCATGGCTTATAATGCCCCTGTCAGAGACTGGGATAGTCTAAAGGTAACTTGGATCAGAGTTGCTATGACAAGAGAGCAGGATCAAGGTTGTCCCCAGTAACTCTTATGATTCGTATGGCCCTGAGCTTGGGGATCATCATCCTTTTAACCTCTTTCTGACCGAGCTTTTTGTCTTAATTAGCAACAGCAATTATTTTGTCTGCATGCTTTTCTTGCATTTGAATTGGGGCATAAGACTGGGGTTAGCAGGATCAAACGACTGAGTTTAGATGCTTAAATAAAGAAAATAATTTAAATCAAACTTCCACATTGACAATTTTATCCAGGTTAGTTCGGCTATTCTAGCCTGAAGCCAGGAATCTGAAAAGATTTGTTTGCAAAAGTGTTAACACTTTTTTACTTGAAATATTCTTGAATGACCTAAGTTACTGCAAAGTATGCGTGATGTGTTTTATGGAGAAAAGCAATTGTTTTTTTCTGCCATAATGTACTGTCAGAGAGATAATCCAATCATCTATTAGCAATACAGGTTAATTAAAAAATGTAACAGGTCAAAGGATGATTCATCCTCTTTGATTACTTAATATCTTTGTTCCATAACTTGGATTTTATCTTGTTATTTCACCGTTTGGATAGGGAAGTAGTGAAATTCATGCACAGAAGCACAGATGGCACCTATTCAAGGCTGATGCAGTTCACGAAATCCCCCATTAAAAGCCAGATCTTGTTATGCGCGTAAGGTTTTGCAGTCAGTCACTATTAGGGGTGCCTGCTGGAACACCGCATAATTTTATCTCGGGAAATGTACGTCTGCATTCCTGCACATAGGATTTAATCACAAAGGCCTGTGGTTTTGGAATTTACTTGGGGACTTCACATGCCTTACAGATGGCTGCTGCTAGCAAAAGCTCTTAGTATGTGGCAATACCACTGCCATCAAGCCAGGTTTTTTTACTATAAAATGGCAAAAGTGCCAGCACAAATCAAGTCTGCTGCAAGAAGCAATAGTAATCATGTTGTTTTCTACTCTGTATCTTTTTTTTGGGCCTAGCCCCGGGGCACCTAATACGTGAATGTTTTATTGTGAGTGGTATAGGTCAGTTGTCAGCAATTCTCAAACAAACCAATTGTAAACAAGACTCGTAATGTGCTGGCATTTTTTCAGAGTGCATCATGTTTTGAGGGCAGCTATTAACATCCTGCAAGTAGGCTACAGTAAATCAACTCTTCCAAGATCTATGAAATAATTCCCTACTGGATTGCCACTCATTTAAACCAGAAATTATTTAAATGTTTAATGATATTCAATACCACACTCGGGAGTAGGTGGACTCCTTGAATGACAGCCTCTGGCAGCATTGGACAAGCTGCTTCTCTGGCCTTGATTCAGTGAAGCAATGCCAGTTTAGAGCTACTGTATCTCCGACCTGTCAATACCTTTAAAAAGCAAAGGTTTTATGGGGAAGTGATTAAAGTCCTACTAGGAAACAGCCACCAAGTTGAAAGAGGCCTGATCAGTTACTACTATCCCAGTGACACCCACTATTATAGTTTGGAAAGATTCTTTTACCAGCAAAGTTGGTAAAGGCTCAAGTTTTATAATGATTTTCTGTCATAAGGCAAGATAACAGCTGTGACGTAAGCAGAGACTGAGGCTGGTTGTATGTTTGGAAATTCACAGTCATTTTTATTTAGTAGCAATACTCAGTTTCAGTGGTGCTACATAAGCATTTTAGCTTGGATCAAAAATGTGATTTGGACAAAATTCTACATTTCCCCCATTTCTGGTATTTTGGCTCACATCAAGGAATGGTTTCAAAACATGTAAATGAGTTTTCTTTTGATTAAACTTAACTAGAAGTGCCCCATTAATGGGCATTCAGCCAAAGGGGCAGACTAAATCAAATCTGAGGTAACTCTCTTGCCCCAGAAGCATGTGAAGAACAGACAACAGGATCTTGGAAATTTGGCACTATCTTCTGTCTGCCTTTAGATCTGTTCTTACCAGGCTGCAAGACTTGTTAGTGTTAACATAGCTTTGTCATCCTGGTGCTTATTAAACCATCTTCAGTTGCTCTGTTCTTTAAATTCTGCCAATATTTAAAAACTTTCAGACAAGTTACACATGATTTTTTTCCAGTCGTCTGCCTTTGAGACATTGTGCCAGCCGCATCCATTTGTGTCTAACTGGAAGAGAGGAGGAATGGAAATACCTGACATAAAAACACACAGGGGGGTGGTTTTAAAGCTAAATCAATTCATTCCACCTGTCTGGCTTTCTGTTACTGAAAAATGTCTAATTGGATGCAGGCACTTAGTTGAGCAGCAATGACCTCCAAACCTCCTCACCACAGGCTGCAAGTGGCGAAGTATGCAAACCCGAGCTCCCACCACCCATCCCATTAGAGGCACTGGCCACTGGGGCCGCTTGACAGCGCTTACTCCTCTGTGGAGCACCCACTTCAGAAATTGTCTTTCCCAGTTTTCACAGCTGGCCACCTCCTTGGATAATTACAACCTGATGATAATGTTATGTCCTTCATGTGACTTATGGAAATCCCTTAGGTCTGGGAAGGAATCATCAGGGGTGACTTTTGGTATGGAAATGCTGTGCTTGCATGACATCCAACAGAAGGATAGCTGTGGAAAAATGAAGCCAATTATTTATCCATAGAAGAGTTAACACACACATAAAAGCTTTCCTCTACTGTTCTACCTAAATGGATAAATGCTGTTTTGAATAACTACTGACAAACAGAAACTTTGCTAATTCTGTTGTTTCTTTCTTCTCCTCTCAGTTAAGTTTTCTACCTT
Organism: Charadrius vociferus; assembly: GCF_000708025.1. Lineage (NCBI taxonomy): Eukaryota > Metazoa > Chordata > Aves > Charadriiformes > Charadriidae > Charadrius > Charadrius vociferus. Next base: position 690,353 of record NW_009661370.1, read on the forward strand.
AGTTGTTTAAATCAGGCTAATTCTGTTGTTTATCACGTTATTCTCTTAGACCCTGCCCCACTGTTTTTAACTATAAATGTAAAGCAATCAGAGTTGACTATTTTTGCCTACTTTTAAGCTCCTCCAAGCACGATGGATTTGAATATTCAAATCAGCCAAGAAGTTCTCAGTGTTGCCTCCTTTTTTTTGACAGGCTGAATGAGGAAAAAAAACCACGTACAGAAACTTGGCTGGCAGGTGATGTTGAAGCTGATCTAAAAGTTCAGTTAATAAGGCTCAAGAGAGGGAGAGGAAGGGAACCAGGAGATTTGGATGAAAACAGGCATATGATACACAGACACCTCTGTGTGCACGGGGGAAGATTCTCAGCTGCTCAGCCCACACCGTGGAGCTCAGCATTCAGCAGCTCTTCATGTGACATTTAAAACCTGATTTCCAAGGAAATTGGCAGTGGCACTGAGCGAAGGTGGCACTTTCCTAATACAGAAACTCATGCTTGGAATTAGTGAGCTGGGGTTCACTTCACCAAGTTTTTGGGGGTAGGCAGAGGGGTAGAAACCTGAATGAAATGTTCCAATTTTGAAGCTAAATAAGGCTTCAAATGTTTGATTGGAAATGGACATTTTAAATTTGGGAATTAATTGAATTCTTTTTAAAGGTTAAAACAAAACCAACGGGTTTGTTTCTTTTACAGGTAGCAGAAAAACATTCAAATTTTGGTTGATTAAAACAATAATTATGTTCACAGTGCTCTTTGATATCCAGCCCTGTGCTCTTTGGAAAGACTGATAAGAGCAATACAACTTGTCCTTGACTGCCTATTTCAGAATACTCTTCTATCTTTCACAGAGTGCAGATAAACCTTTTCATAAGCTAAAAAAACAAGGTAACAAAAATAACATTGCATTGGAAAGAAAGGCTGGGATGCAGAGAGTGACCTTATGCCAAATGCCTTCAGTGCTCACTGGGACTTGTGCAGATTGAGAGATAGGGAAACGGTAGCGATGGGAACTGGATGTCGGTCTGTATGTCAAAAGGAGAGCACATTTTCTGGTAAACTCTGTTCTATTTGGAGCTGAAACCATTACTTTCCTTCCCTATGCTTGGTGAGGCTAGGAGAGCTTGGCGGGTCTCCTCTCATTCCTGTCAGAGGCACAGGTCTTTTTTAAAGCTATATTTCTGGGAACAGTCTTGTGCCAGATTCTGCAATCTCTTAAATAGCCACCAGTATGTTTCTATGCTGGTGTGCAGTATGTTCCCACTTTGTAATCCCTAAGGTTCACTTTGTGCTAGGGAAACCAGAAATAGGTTAATTAAGATGCCTGTTTTGTTTAAATAACACAAAATACTGGGTGAGTGCCAGAATTGCAAGGTACTGATCATAATCAGTATTTGTGGATGTGGCATTTAGATTTCCAATTTTTTGCAAATTTGTATTTTGGGGAAACCTCTCTTTTATTTAAACTCGTGATCTTATTTATAGATAATCTGTCATTAACAACTCTCTGCTCAGAAAATTAATTCTAGCTAGACCAGAGACTGCAATCTGTAAATCTTAAGAGTGTTTGGGCTAATTAACTCATCGTTTGATTTGTTCACATGTTAATCAGATCTTGAGGATCAATAAATTCTCATTCAGTATAAATAAATTGGATTGGAGAAACAGTTAATACTGTAATAACAGTGGTGCCCATTTGGGCTGGTTTGTGTACACAATTCACTCGTTAATAATCAGTCACTTTGAAATGAAATGTACTGCAGGATCTGAGTTGTTTTATTTTCTTTCTATTGGCTGAGAAACAGAAAGATCTGGTGTGGAAGATTTGGGACACTGCCTGGCAAAAAAACGCAGTCTGTCTTACCATGGAACTTTTTATTTTTACCTTAAAATGCAGACTACAGATCAGGTTATTCCCATCTTTCACTCCTCACAGCATTGAATTGTCTGTCATTTAAGCTTCTGAAATTAATTCCAATGGTTTGGGCTGAGCATATTTAATCCTCACCAGGGATGCCCTTTGCACATTTTCTGTCTCATCAAGACTTTTAAGGCATGCTCATTGGTAATGAAGACTAGCGGGACACAGAAGACATTTTAATAAGCTATTACGAATCCTTGAGGATGAATGTCTCCTATGAGTTTTATTTTTCTCTTTAAAAATATTCACTTGTTATTTGAGTTCAGTTGAAAGCTGCTGTAATGATCATTTTATAGATCAAGGAATTATCAAACATCAACCTGTGTTTGTGGCCTCTCTCACATAGACAGATTCCCCATCTATAAGAAATGTCTTGGGAACCTTATCATAGGATAAATATAGCATAGGAATTGTTTGTATTGTAATGATCCTAGATGTAAGAAGAAAAATGAATCATGAAATTATAAAAGAATGACAAAACCTATACACAATAAACCCTCTGATCCAGAATTTTCTAAATATTTTAAGCTGTGGATTATGGAATTAGTGGTATAGAGATAATTAAAAGTTACTGAAAATGACCTAGAGTCTCACACATCTGAGTCAGTTGCTTTTTTAGATATGAAGATGCTTAATGGTCTTTGTAAATCTTAATAGTCAGACTGTCCAGTGAGCATTTATCTTCCTATTTATAACATTATAGGCATTGCTTTTTTTCCGTGTAGTTCACAGAGCTCCATCAATCTACAGTTCTCGTGCTTTAAAAATGATGCGTTTCTCTTCAAAAGCCTACGTATAATGACTAACACAAAATCACCAGTCTACCTATAATGAGTGGGTATTTTTTATTATATACTATTGTGACTGCTAACATCTCTGGTGTTAGGATTGACAGTTTTTTTAGATGGATGCATTATGCAGCGATATTTACTACAATAAGGCCTGAAAACAGATCTAAGGTCAGACATCACAATGAGCTTTGGCTTCTGCAGTGCTCAGTACTTACAAACTGCATGAAAATCAATCAGCCTTTAGGAAATTAAGAGGTGTTAATCATATTGACATCTTCTCAAGCTGATGTAAATGGCTATAGCTAAACAAAAGAAATTACAGAAATCAATGCAACTCTGCTCTTTTTTGCTAGTGAAGAATCCAAGGCACTGTTTTTTTGCCCTGTGTTTCATTAGCACGGGTTCCCCACTCTTACAGGGGTATCATTGCTCTTTACAATGTAATTATTGCTTCTTCAAGCTTTGCCGTCTTGAAAACTCCCAAGTAGCTAAACCTCCAGCTCGTAACTGGAGCTCACAGCTAAATAGGCCCCACAGACTGAACATTTGCCCTCATTGTCAAACAAAATTGCCATCAGTGGAGTTTATACAGCTACATTTAAATATAAAATTTGTGCCAGTCTAATGGTTATCTTAGGCACATTAAGAGAGCTACAAACCATGACATTATTGTAAACCCCCTAATTTGCTGCTAAATAATTATCCTCTGCCATTGTAAAACGACAAAGAGAGGGGAATTGTCCTCTGCTGGTTCCACTGACACAGACAGGACCATTTTTTGACCTGCTATTTTCCTTTGCTGCTGCCAGCTCTCCATCCCCCAAGTTTTCACCTGTATGTTTGATTCACTGCTTTTGGAACTGGAAGGTCGTCAGAGTTGGCTGTTGGGGCCTATGCATTCCCCGTTTTTGCTGAAAGATACTTATGCGGCTGTGGGGAGACGGCGAGAGGGGCCTCCCATCACACCTGCGAGGGAGCAGAAGCACAGGTGTGGATGTGGGGCCACCTACGAGGTCTCTGGATGTGTGTGGGGCGTGCAGCCCAGGGCAGGCATCTGCTGGTGCCCTGTCTTGAGGAAGGTAAAAGCATCAGCTATGATGTGCTATGCAGCTGGTAGGTGCCATAATTTGTGCTTGTTGTTACACTTTTCGGAAGCTGGAGACTGCAACAAAGCAGGATGTCAAGGGTCTCTGGCAGTGAATTTCTGAGATTTGCTTTTGGGCCAGGCTGGCATTTTTAATGTCATGTTGCCTGGCTTAAGCTCAGGCCAGTAGGACAAATCCTGGCTGCCATTGCTTGAATGGTGAGTAAGCGTGACCTTTGCTGGAAAAGGAGACCTTGAGGTTTTCCTTTGCAATAAGAGGATTTGTATTTTAAGGCTTCCCTGCAGAAAGATTTGTTTTCCTAGAGATTATCGTTAAGAAAGAATGCAACTGCATCCTGCCTGCTATTTTACTAACCAATTTCTGTGGGAATCTGTCCTTGCTAGGCACTCTAGGGAACTACGGGGAGAGGACGAGGAGGGACTGTATTGATCTCGAGTGCTGTGCGTTGGTCAATGGGTTTGTGTAAGGAGTCATGGCATATACTGATGAACTAACACTAATCTTTGTAATTGATTGTTCATTGATTGCCCCCAGGAGATAAGTGTTTTGATATGAGAAAGGGACTTGTCCTCAGTTCAATTATGATATGTAAACAAAATTCAGGATTTCTCTGAAGGAGATTGAAAAGGTGATAGGGAAAGTTCACAGTTTATGTTCACTTCAGGAAAAGGTTGCTCTGCCAGAGAAAGTTGATTTTATTTGAGATTGTCTAGTGCTTACTAATGCAAACTTTTCATTTTCCAGTATTCTGTAAGGTTAAGAGCATTGTGCTTTTTCATGCCAACACACTGCCTAACTATAATAATAATTTTACCAATTCATCAAGTGTGATTCAGTTGGGTTTTTTTCAAGCAGAGTCTGGCCATATTTGCTATGCTTGGTGTTGATATCCAGAAGCTTACAAATGATGAGTTTAAATAGCTGGAGTGAAGGTTTGAGCTGTGAAGTTTGGGGCTGGCTGAGTCACAATACACATCTGCTTTTCCTTGAGCCAGTTGATTTGGATCCATATTTCAGTTTGGGATTTTCATAATACCAGGTTGGAATAATCTAGAAATAAGTTTGTGGTTCAGCCCGATCTCTGTGTTGAAAACTGTTATTTAAAACACTTCTGATTTACAGACGACAGCAGGTTACCCAAGTCAATAGATGTAACAAAGTGCATAATGCTAATTTTATTTAATGTCTATTTGAGTTGGAAAGTCTATTTTGGCTTCTTTTACACTCAAAGTCTTGCTCAGGTCAAAAAAGGAAAATATCTTACATATAAAGCTAAGAACTTCTGTAACTGAAACTTTAACATTCTAATAAAATAACTATTGTCAATGCAGGTCTAAGAGAAGAAAAAAGAGGAATGAATGCTACCGCACAGAAAAGGTATTAGCAGTGAAAGTTAAGTTGAAATTATTATGTATATTTCCTGGTTTGTAATCCTTTTCCTGGTGTTATGGTCCTCTTTCCAATGCCCCTCTGTGTTCTAAGGTTAATGGTGGGGTGTGTTTGGGGTAGTCATCAGCATCCAGAGCTATTTGCCGAGAGGAAGATGGTGTTGAAGTCTTCACTTTAGGATCTGCTTGGGGTAATTTTTATGTATTTTCTAACATGTTTTTATACCTTCTTTCTTCATTGCTCTGGAAGTCCAGGTCATTCTGATTGTACTGTGTACGGTGAGTTTTATAGGTGTTACTGTCATAGGAACAGCGGCTTTCACGGCTAGGCCAAGCAGCAGCGAAGCGGCAGGCAGGCCTTGGCAGGCGCAGGGCGAGCCAGCTGGGAAGCTTTGGGAATGAGCCCTGACAAAATCCGGGCAGAGCCTGAGGCACCAGCCCTGGCCCTGCTGCATTCCTGGGCTGCGGGGCCTCCTGGACGGAAACCCTCACACCCTCACACCAGGCCATTTGACAGATCAGCTAGAACACCAGCAACAGCACCCACGTTTATGAAGGGAATTGACGGCTAATCTGGGATGACTAGCCCAGACTGGAATTTATCTTTCTGTGCTCAACTATGGAACAGATTATTTTCTCTAATAATTCTGGCTCTGCTGCAGTCAACCTTTCATGTAAACAATTATCATAGTAATTGATAATAACTCTTTTGTCCTCAAAGAGTGGGACAAACTGGCATCAACAGAATGGTATGTCTTCCCTCATTATAAATATAGGGAATTTCATAGGGACAGCTTGCACAATATTTCTGCTAGAGTCCCCAGATCTGACCATTAGCAGTAAGATTTTCAAAATTGCTAAATCTTCCTATGGTCAAGAAATAATTGACTGAGGATTAAAACGGAAGTCAAATGTACTGTACAGATCAACTGATTTAAGAGACGAGGGGTCTGTGAGAATAATACAGGTAATTTAAACACTCAGAGTGGTAGAACTTACTTTTTTTTAAAGACAGCTCATTTTCACAGAATTGGGTGGGAGCAGACTGAAACGCACTTACCCCGGGATACCCAAGGTGATAGTGACCAGGAAGTAACCCATGACCTGTTTCAGATGGTGCCATGCCACAACTCCCGCTGAAGCATTTAGGAGCAGCCACCCACTGTAGCAGTTCATCTGATCTGGAAGCCATGGAAGGCTGGTGAAGGGCAAGCTGGCATTTTGCTTAGATAGTACTGACAACTTCAGCTTTTCCGAGTTCTAGTAACATTCTGTTCAGCTGCTTTGTTTGTCTTCTGCTTTTGTCATTCCTCTTGTAGAAGCTGGTGTGTGTGTTGTTCCCTTTATTGGTAAATGTATGCACACATCACAAAATCCATTTTCATTCTTGTTTAACGATGTGCAGTCATTTTATGGATACTTTGCGTATTGAATCACAGATGGTTGTTTTTCAAGGGATATCAGAAAGAGAAATCTTTGACATTGGCCAGATTCAAGTAGCAGAGACATTGCAAACGTAAAACATATAGTAGCAGAAAATTTTCTACCATTGAAGCAGTGTGGCAGCTATTACATTCTGGGGAATCCTTTGGGTGAATGGTAGGTGTCCCGTATTTCGTTAGAGACCTCAAATAGAAAAGTGAAAATGTTATTTTTGGCATGGTTAGAAAGATAAACATTCCTAAAATATTGTGGGTTTGGTTTCTGTTCCCCATATAACATTCTTTATATTAAAAACCAGTTAGGGTTTCCTGCATGACCAATGGGAAATACAATTTATATTACTGTATGGATCTCTGCTAAAACTGAGTGTTTTTTGGGAAAGGATGCTAGTGGATGCTAATTTGGCTTTTCTTTAAATTGCTGATAGACAGAACAATTCTTTTTTCCTGCTAGATCTCATTTGCAATGTCTGCTTTGAATTTTTACCCTTTTCCTTAAAATAGTTCTTGATGATGTGTCAAGTTTTTTTCATATTCCACATGTTTCCTGAATGAAAAGGAGGAGGATGTTACAGACATAGTATAATTTGGTATGCTAATAAAATAAAGATAGGTACTGAGGTCAAATACCACAGGCTTGGCAAAGGCAGTAGACAATTTGCCTGAGGAATGAGACTTTTTTTATATATAATAAGGATTTATTTGCCTAAGGAAGGAACTACTCATGCAAGACTAGCTCTGTCATTTAGAGCATCACTTAGGAGGTGTACAATACTGTATGCTTATTGCATAGATGTTATTAACTATATGGATTAATTGTGGACTTTGTGTTTTTGATTTTCAGTGAAAAAAAAAACAGGTAGTAAATGTTGTTCACAACTTTCATTACCATGACAGCGGACTGAATGAGAAGAAAGAATAGTTTTTCTGAGAAACACATGATTAACCAGATACATCATACTGCTTTTTTTTTCCACCTGAAAGCCAGAAAGCATTCCTCCTGCATGCAGGCCTGGATCTTCCATTTCCCGCTACCGTTTGCCCTGTTTTATGTGAACTGGTCAAGCAAATTGTGTGAAAGACTGGTACAAGTTACTAGCTCTTATTAGCAGGAAGGTTTTCCTTTATATACTGCACAGTCCAGATTTGTTAACTTCCTGTCTTTGCTTATAATAATACTCCTTGTATTGCATTAAGTTCTCTTATTAGGGCCATATAAAGACATTAGTTTGTAATCAGATTTTCCTACAAAAATCTCACGACTTTAAAGTAGATACAATCCAGCCTGGTCATTCATGTGTAAGCTTTTCAGCTGTTGTAAGCTTTATTTCAAATAAGCATGAATCTATTAACCTGAACAAAATAGATAAATATTGTATTGGTCTGCTCTCATTTGACTGTACTAAGCAAAATAATTGTCATGTGGGCAAGAAGATTAATTTAAGCAAAAATCCTACCACTAGTTTTATTTATGATCTTTGAATGAAATCTTTGTCAAAAAATTTCATTCAGTTCAATTTACAGGTTTATTACATGTGGGAATAAAAATATTAACTAAAAGCAAGAGACCTCTGGACTTCAGAAAATCTTCAGAGGACATGAAGAAAAGAGAGCATGACATATGAGACAAAAAGAATGGGACTGTGAAAAGCAATATCAAAGTTAAAATTCTTTCTTCCTCTCTTTTTGAGCCTAGTCCCTAAACCAGGATAAATAAAATTTTATTTCCCAGATAGTCAAATTAAAATTGAGAATTTAACATAGTAAATCAGATTATTTGTTACTAATGTGAGGTTTAAGTGCAGTGGTCAAGAACAGAAAGAAAACAAAATATCTATGTCCTGTTCACAGAATATTAGCTGGATTTACTCGCATTAGTTTCTGTTCTAATGCATTTTTATTCTGCTGTCAGATTTTGACTGTACTGAAATAACTAATGCTACACTGATCTCACTACTGGGAGATTCTGAGAACTGTTCTCTTTGACTTAAAAATTGAAAGGCTTGGCCATCTATTTCATAAAAGGTATGCTCCCTTCTGGGCATTTTTTACAACATAAGATGAAATAGCTTTTTAAGTATGAGTTTCTTGCCAGAACTTGGGTACTGTTTATTTGAAAATGCTGCAGAAAATTCAGACCCTCATACAACAGATATAAATAGATTTTATAGAGGCCATTCTTTTTCACTGCTGACAATGATGTTAACTACCTCTCTTCTTTTTGCACCAGCTTTCCTTTCTCTCTTCTTTCTGTTTTCCTTTTGAAGGCAGCACCTCTTCTGTCATTTCTCATCTTCAGTATGCACCATGCAAAACAGGAAAAAATCTAATCAACCGAGTTTGGAAACATATTGCTCAAGAGAGAAATAACTAACCCATAACCACTAAGAAGAAATGATCAAGTCCCAAAAGCTTTGTAAAGCAAAAGCAAATATTGCAAAGAAGGCATCCAAAACAATGCAAAGAAAAATTTGTGATGTAATTGTTCCTCAGCGCCCTCCTAATGCGAATCACCTGCCCTGCCTGCAAATGCCTTCTCTACCAGCAGCACTCTTTCACTGGCTGCCAGCTCCTGCCCTGCCAGGTCTCTGCCCTTTCTCATCCTCTACTTCCAGTCACTGCAGCCCTCTGTAGCTACTGGAACACACACTCTGGGCTTGTTATGGTCTGATTCACCACGATATTTTGAACATGCAGCCAATCTGGTATATTTTACCAGATTTTTATCCCCAATTTCAGGCCCTTATGAAAACCAGGACCCCTTGGCTTTGCCTCAAGATAGAAAGACTGTGCAGCAATCTTAGCTGGTGAAAACAACCGATGTTTTTTTTTCCCCTGGGCTTTAGTATTAGAAAGGACCTTTTCTTTGCAGTCTGTTCTCCCTCCTCTGAGTCTGCTAAGGATCTTTTTTTTTCTTTCTTTTCCTCTTTTCTGAACTGGACAATTTTCTTTTCAAGCAAATCATAACCCAGTTGAGTAGAAAGAAAAAGCAATTTATGTGCTTGAGAGTGTGTGTCTCTCTAGTCCCCAGGTGCTGTCACAACAGCCAGGAGGTATACTGGCACATGTGGCAGAATGGAAAAGGTTCTAATAAATTTAGCTATGATTAGTAAGAAGAAATTCTGTGCTTATGCCTGCAGAGGCATTTCATTTTCAGAGATAGTTCTTTGTTAAAAAAAAAACCCAAACCATGAGATGTTTTCTTTGTCTGAAAAATCGGATTTGCCCAAGTAAGAGGATTTGCCAAAGACTATGTTAATTTATTTATTTTCAGACAGCACTGTCATTTCTTTGCCTGCCATATTTGCATATCTTTGTTCCTTATCTTTCAGGGGATTTTGCACAAACTAAAAGTGAGCTATATGTGTGTTGTTGTTTTGGAAGTTCTGGGAATGAGAACACTATGAATGGGAATTCATTAGCACACCAGTGGATAGCGTTATTATATTCTGCAGTATGAACTCAGCAAACAGGTGCCACCCCATCTGTAATCCTCCTCAGTTTAGGCTGTGACCGCAGAATGAATACGGACTGGAATTAGCAGGTCGTTAAAAATGGGTGGGGGTATGTGTTTGTGGCCCTGCTTCATTCCACTCATTCAGAATCAAACCACTCGCATCCCCACAGACTTAATGCAGAAAACCATGGAACACAGAAATAAAAACCATGTTCTAACTCTTAATGATTTGTGTGGCATAGTGTAGATCTAATACTGTGGCGTTGCTTCCTGCAGTAATTCTTGAGTTCGGGGAACTGCAGGAGCTCCCCAGCAGGAGGTTGAGGTGCTCCAGCCGTATGGGGCTGTGGCATAACCAGAGGTCTTCAGGCTTCCATGGGTTCCTTCTGACTTTTGTTCAGGAGTAAATATGGTCTCTCTGGCATGATTGTTCTCTCCAAATATCCCAGAATATTTAGGAGAAATTCAAAGTAGGAAATCTGAATGCTTTCAGTGGCCCCCTGGAGTTATCCAAGTCTCTCCAGCAACTACAGGAAAACCCAGGAGACACCAGATGGGTACTGAGAATCACATGCACTTTTCTTTGTTTCCCCACCTTGCACTGTGTCCCCAGGGGCTCACCTTCAGGTTTGAATATCAATTTTACATTTCTGTTTACCTCCTGTAGTCATTGATATGTTCTAACCTGTCCTGAAAGATGCCTGACCTTCTGATCAGTACCTCAAATTTCTGCAGAACAAGGTGTCATATAGGCTGATAGCAAAGAGGAAGAGAGCAACCAGGTGCTTCAGCATCAAGGAATGTCTGCACAGGATTTTGCAATTTGTTGGTTGGGTTTTTTTTAAAACTTTTCCTCTGCAGCTTGGTGTGATTAGGTGGTAATGACTATAGCTCATGCTAAGTCCAGCCCTGTCAGCAATGCTGAAATGCCTGTTTCCAGTTAAGACAGTTATTGATTGCTACTCTCTATCAGTGGTAGCAGTAATTATCTGTCCACAGGAACGCACAACTTTTCTTCTATCAGGTTCCTTTATTTTTACTTCCTGTCTGTGAGAGGCATGGTGCTGGGGAGGAGGTGGTGCCTCATCTCACTTTGCAGCCTCAAGAGTCGTCCACTTACAAACCCTCAGCCAGCAGCAGCCCTGACTGAATCTCTCTTCCCTTAGTGCAATGCAGTCACTGAGGGCTTGACTCTTATGCTGTGGATGACGAATACCATTTCTAGCTTGTGTGTACATGAGGGGAATGACTATCCTTTTCAACCTATATGGACTCAAAGATTATGACACAATTTCTTTTGGTTATGGAAGACAAAGCTTGGTGACTTACCTGGTCCATTGTAGGCCTGTTTTCTCAGGTAATTCTCATGCTTTTCTAATTTCTGGTCATAAATACAAACAAATAACCAGAAACAAGGATACCAACTTGACAAAAGAGCACTGAGTCAGATCGGAGATTACACAGTTTCTGAATTAAGAGGGGTTTGTCCTCTTTCTTTTATTAGTCACTGTGGGTTTTTTGGTGTCTTGGGATGGATTTGTTGGTCTGCTCTGACACTGTTATTTGGATTTTGCTCCTGCTCCAAGCAAGAAAGTCATTTAATGTATGGAAAGCTCTGACTGCTATGGCTAATAGTGGAGCTGCCCTTGAGCTGTGAACAGCCATACAATTAGTAGACATAAATTTCCTTATTCTAGATTATGTTTTGAAAGCAGATAGTAAGAAAAAAATCTGCCAGCTTGTTAGCAGTTGTTTACCTATCTTGTCCTCTGCCAATGGGGTTTTAGGGAGCAAACTTTGGACCTGCATATTTTAACTTTGTACACTCCCGTCATTCTGCAGGCTGGTCATATGAGGTATAGCACAGGAGAGAAGGATGGACTGTTGTCCCACACTGGACAAAGACATATCATTGAAGCGGGGAATTATGTCTCTAGAAACATAGATGAGCATTTGACTACATATTGAACCATGAAGTGTATGTAAGTATGACTTTGTTTTACTTTTTTAAGCACAACGAGGCTTAGCTAGTCTGCCCTCTGTACAGCCAGGAGAATCTTTTGGTACACAACTTTCTGGGATGGAGGTGGTTGAAACCCAACCAAACTTGAAATCAGAAAATAGGACCTTTACAGGACTGCTGTTTTATTTTGTGTGTGGGCACTTATTGTAGCCAGGTCAAAACACTGCAGCTGATCTTCTGATTTGCCTCCCTCTCTCCCCTAATATACTCCTACATTACTGTATCACCAAAGCACTCTGCAGCAAGGAAACTGTCTCACAGAATAGGTCATGTGCATGAGCAATGGGGGATCTATGGATGGGAAGGGATGGGGGGACATGGAGCATAAGGGTGCTGAGAGCGTAATGTAGTATCTGCATTTGGAGGAACTTCATCCCAAATGTACATTAAAGGGCAGAAAATATTTATGGGTATGTTGATCCTTGAAAAATATCAGGCATAGTAATGGTATAAGAGCTTTTTACAGGGACAATAAATAATATTTATTATAAATAAGCCTTGGAGCCATAAAAATTCCTCCTTGGCCACCTGAAAGCTTCTGTATTACCATTATTTCATAATGCACTGTAAATAATAGTGTTTTTCTTAGACCAAAGCATAAAATACACATGAGGTTTTTGAATCATAGTCACTCCTTTTCCGAAAGGGTAATGAGTGATTCATTATTTCTTGTAAGATTCAGGTTATTCCTAATTTTTCCCAGTTTCTAAAAAGAAAGTCTGATTAATCTCTAATTTTGTAGCTGCACATATTTATAAGCACAGAGAAACATTGGTGCAATCAATGGCATTTGAATGTCTGTCCACCAGGTTGAGTTATGTCTTTCCAGAGACAAAAAGCAAACAGATTTTTTTCTTTCAGAAGGTATGTAGAGACTGTGAAACACTTTAGAGCAGCACAGAGTTGTCCATGAAAGAACAGTGTGTGTGTTTTTTCTCTGTAGCAAAGTGATTGGTACTGAATAGTGTGGAAAATAGCTACCAGAGAGCAGAGCCCTTCAAGGCTTAAAGATGTGACAAACAGGAGCAGAACTGTAACTGTTATGTGGGAATATATACTGCAGCACCTTCCAACCTCAGAAACGTTATCACCGTTGATACATACTTGTAGATACATTTATTCAGATGTGGCCACACCAGACCACAGTTACTCCTGTCACTACTGGTGGCTATAGCCAGTAAAAAACTGGTCAAGATAAAATAAAGGGTGCACATATTAGAAGCAAATATTACAGACCTCCATTAGTTACTTCTGGTTTAGTAGAGCATGAGTGCTGTATCTCCATGTTGACAGAGAAGATAAGAGCATGCCTTGAGTCATCTGCTGGCTGCCAGCTCAGACCCGTTCAGGATCCAGCTCTTAAGTCTCCTGTCTTCTTTTGGCACCCCATAGCATGAAGAGCTTCCAGGAGTTTCTCTGTCCTTATGATCCTTTTCCCTAGCAACTCTTCTTGGCAAATGAAATCCCCAGCACACTGCCTGTCCATGTGATTTTCTGGCAGTATGGAGAAAGGGAGTAAAACACACACTAAATTGCACTATGCTTTGCCAGACAAAATTTAATGTCATAACATTTTTTTCCACAAATGTTTATGTATATATTGCAGTATTCATAGAACTGAAAAACGTCAGTTGTTGGCCAACAGAATGTGTCATATCACTACTCTTCTTTACCCACATCACACTTCTAGGTGATGCTTTTGGCCACCAATATCAGTTTGCCTACTTTAGGCTTCTGTTGAGAAACAGCAAAATTGCTAGTAGCAAAACTGTTATTCATCCCAGGAGAGTGATTCTGGATACATTTGGACTAGTACACTGAGCAGTCCCAGGATCCATTCTCTGGCCTTGAAACCAACTGGAACGTTTTGCCCATGCCCATACTTTTAAATTTAACTTATCATTCAAAAAAGAGTGGCTGTGTCCAGACGACCTAGTGAGAATGGCCCCTGACTCATCAGAAACCTCAAATTGTCCCTAGGAGCTGACTGAGAGAGTTTTAGCTGCCCCTGGTTCAAAACCATGTTAGTAACCTTCCAATGGTTATGTAGTAAAGAGGCTACAATTATGTACCAAGATGCTGGCACTATTGAATGTACTAGTTTAGGTGTAGCCAGTGAGAGCTGGATGCCTCTGAAAACATAGATTTCTAGATGAATTCCAACATGCGAGTCATGTTGGAGCATGCACGCATACACGGATTCTGTCATATGTGTGTGAAAAAGTGACTGTGTTTATGCTGAGGTCTACATGAATTTTCTGGTTTGGCTGTTCCTGCAAACAAGACATTGCATCTGACAGAAACATCTTGGTTTTGATAGGAGGTCATTATTGTCTCCATCTTGACCAGTAAATAGACAGTGCCAGGGCACAAGCAGAGGTGCAGAAGTAGGCTGCCTGCACTGTTAAACTGTTCAAACAGTCCCATGCACAGTTGTGCTTAATTAGCAGTCTCCCAGATAATTCCTGGGGCAGTTTGGGAATTAATATAGGAGAGGCTATTAACCCTGGGCAGTTAGGGTATGGCCGTCCAATTCCCAGGCTGAGTTTACCATTCCTTGGTGGATGTGACCAGACTGTGCAAGCTGATCTCAGGACCAGAGAAGGGACTCAGGACATCTGTGCGGTGCTACAGGCCTCTGGAGATCAGAAACAGTGGTAGATTTCTACTGCAGAAAACTAAAGAGCATAGTAACAAGTAATTGAGACGCATAATAAAATTGTCATTGTAACATGTTTTCTCCTGGGACTCACATTCCCACTGTGTTACTTAATTACTGCTGCTTAATATCCGTGCTCTGAACAAGCTCTTGGTTCCCCTGAGATTATTTCAGTCACCTTTACCAAAGTTTAATGGTCCAGGCAGTGATTATAATTTTGTTATCTAGTAATTACTCTGCAAAGTAATTGAGTCTCTAGACTTTAAAAATGCGAAGACCTACAAGTTACCTTTTCACGAAGAGAGGAAAGATACTTTTCCAAAAGATTCCACAGTGCTATCTTCAAAATCACAGTGTTTTTATAATCTCTTCTCAGACAGCCTCAGATTTACCTTTCCCATACTCAATTTAATTGGTGTATTTCGCACAGATGCTTCGTTTGTCAAATCTGTTATTGCACTTGAAGTATTATTATTGGATTAAAATGTTGCCTATAAAAGAATGGGTAGATACCTAAGCCTCCAGGATGAAAGCTTAAAAAACATGAGATGTAGGAAAGCATCTACTATGAGTGACAAATTTTGTTACAACATGATATAATTATGGAGGTCAGCCATTTCTCAGTCTAGTTCATCACTAAGTTGTATTAAAAAATGACTTTGCAAACATGGGGAGCATCAGACACTGCAGAGGCTGCTGGGTTGCAATTAACTTGTGTTTTCCAGAGGGCCTTTGGTTCCAGAAACGTGTGAATGATTGGGTAAAGTTGTCCTCTGGTGGTTAAGACATCCAATCATTTACTGCTAAGGACAGAACACTGGGCTGGGATTCAGGAAACTTGGATTTAACTTCCAAAGCTGTGTCGGCCTGATGGATCACCCTGGGCAGTCACTCCGCCTTTTGTGCCTTATTTTCTCTCCCGGAAAACAGGAAAAGTAAGTCTGACCCTGATACCTATTGATGAAAGGCAAAGTATAATAGATGACCATTACTGTTATTACTCATAAAATGTTATCCTGCACTTTATATAATCCCCCCCTTTTTTTTTTTTTTTTTTTTTTTTAAGGTAGAGAAGCAATTTCTGGTCTCTTTCACAAAGTTCATGTGATGCCATAATGAGAGCAGCCAGTTTTCTTCTATTCCTCATTCTGCTTTAACCAAACCATGTAACTTCAAAGACAAAGCATATGGAATCAATCCTTCATTAGTATGGTTATGTATATGTATGAAAACTTGTAACAATTACTGTTTTATTACAGGTTTCAGTTACTTGTGAGTACTTTTCTACTCTTTAGTTTTCTACACTAGAAATAGTACTAATATCTAAAGACTGCTGGTTGTATTTGAAAAAAATACTCCCCATAGCACTAATTAAGCCACAGAGTTGATGTTGGAGCCTCTTCCCTCTGAGGCTGCAGAAGTGGAAAAAAAATGGAGTCTGGAGTGTGACTGCTGAAGCAAGCTGTGCAAGCAACGTGGCAGGTATCAGCACCTCCCGGGCCCCTCAGGCCTGGATTCTCCAGAGGATCTGTCCAAAAAGCTAAAGAGGAGCTCTGTAAGTCTGCAGAGCATTTTTGTGATGACTGACAGATGGGAGTTGGAAGAGAGGAGAAAGAATATATTTTTCATGGCCTGGCTCTAACCTGCAAGAATTTGGGGATCAGGAGAGGAATGTCTCTCACACAAAAGGCACAAGTGGGAAGTTGATTTTTGCTTCTAAATGCAATTTTTTCTCCCCCACTTAAGACCTTTTTCCTGCATTGTCATCTCCTTACCCTAGATTTTTTTCTTTCTTACCCAGCAGAAAATCTTTAAGGCTTAGGCAATGGAATGATTGATGGAATTTGTCAGAGAAATGTGAGAAGTGCAGGCACTTTTGTGTTTCCTACATTTTGCTGTTTTTCAAAGGACTGTGGGTTCTGCGCTGCTCAGACAGACCCAGCTGAGTTTTCCATGGGACAATGCACAGCTATGTTTCAATTTTCTCTGACGAGAGACAAGGAGCTGGAGAGCAGATTCGGGTGTATGTTACAGTGGTGCCTGGGAGCCCTCGCCACCGTCCCAGGTGTGGCTGTGGTAGGTATTGCATGGACATGGCTCTTATTGTCACCTGGCCCTTCCCTGACTGCTGTGTAACATCACACAAAACCTTTCCATTCCTGCGCCTGGAAGAGTGTGTAGGTGGGTGAAGCTTGTTTGGTACCAGGCAGGGATACAGAGAGATCAGCGGTGGTCAGGGACCTGCAATGCCCAACCTGAACCTTGGGGCTCCATGGGCTGCATCTCCAGTGCACATGATTTCTGGACTTGAGTCGGGACTGCTTCCTAGTGAGAGGGACAGGAGTTCAAATATGCATCTTTGGGCCTCCTGTTTCCTCCTGGCTGGGTCTAAGCAGCTGTGCATTCAGCGTGCATGTCGTTTTGGTTGCATCTCAAACTCCTCACTCTCTCTTCTCTCTGTAGACAGTGCAGAAAAGGCCTCTGACTCACAGTAGCTCAGCTAATTGTAAGAGTTACACAGGTAGAGTTGGAGGTATCTAATTAAATACTCTAGAGATCTTTCTTAATTTCTCTGACCTCGTTTCAACAGAGGAAGTCAAGCTGGTACCTAATTTAGAGCATTAGCCATTTCACTGAAGTCAATGGGTTGATTGCAAATGCTCATGGATGTGTCCCTATACATCCCTGCCAGGTGAGAAGGCAATGTTTCTGCACTTCCAGGCAGGAAGCCACAGTCCTGAATCCTTAGGGCACTCACATGGGTATTTATGTCTTTCAGTAGTTCCTTTAGACCCAGGGAACAGCTTGTGCTTAAAGTTAGGCATGTGCTTAAATTATCTACTATTTGTTTTAAGCTCCCTAAGAGCGGTAAATTGCAATTACTCAGAATAAGATCAAAGAACTTTTCAAGTGCATTGAACTCAATAATTTGAGAAAGTCAGGGCATTGTGGTGTTTGAAAGAACAAATAACACGGTAGATAAGGAGAAAATCTGTTCTCGAGGAGAAAAGATGTCTTGGAAACCATTGTTCCAAAACTGGCTGCCTGGGTCTGCCTCCTTGTGAAGGCACCAGATTAAAGTTGTTGCAGCAAGAACAGAGGAGAATATTAATCTTAGGTGGCTTCAGTGCATTGGAAATTTCCGATTACAGGTTTATTCAGATTTAACTCAAGATCTGCACATGAATTATTCAGGTGAGAGAGCACAATTTCAGTTAGAAAAAACGCCACAGGAAATTCTGTAACACTGCAACAAAATGCTGCAAGTGACCAGTTAACAAAACAAACTGGTATGGAATAATATAATTGACCCTTCTGTATTTAACTACATCTTTGTGGTCTCTAGCTACCCTCTGTCTTCATGTCTTTAACCTTGCTAACATATCTGTCAAAAGAAACTGAAGACCCTATTACTTGATCCTTCCAACACAGCTGTACATGAAAACAAGCCAACCAAGCAGTAGCTTTGAACTTACACTGCTTAAGTCCAAATGAGACTTCCGTTGCAGCATATGAAGAAAGAAAGGAAGAAAGACTGATGTGATTTCTTCTTTAGCTAATATTTTTTCTTTAATAGCTCTGGCAATTCTACAGGGAGGTATATGTTCCCATAGCGTAACAAAGTCACCAGGCAGGACATATTAGAACAGATTCTTAGTGATTTAGAACCCAGATTGTGTAAAATAAATTCAGCTTGAGCCTAAATAAAAGGTTTGGTTCAGTTATTGGAAAGTGAATGTTATTATTATTATTATTATTTCATCTAGGATCTTTTAAGAACTAGATATATTGTGAGTCACTTTCCCTATTTTGTGTTATTTTCCATTTTCATAGCACCTCCCTTCCTGACTTTAGCAAAGCAAGTTCCTAAAGTACTGTGAGAAAGGCTGTGCTCCTAATGATAACACTGATGATGTTTGCAGAGCTGGGAAGCCTCATGAGAAAACTTGTTATGCAGATCCAGAAGGATCAGATAAGCTTCTTCTACTTCAGTAGGATCAAAAGTGGAGCCATATTTTAAGAAAAGCACTTGATATGTGTTTTCAGATTTTTGAGTCTGTTTTGAGCACACTTGAAACAGGAGGGGAGGCTCAGCTCATACGAATCATGTTGAGGGAGCTCTTCCAGGCTACATCTGCTTAATACCTGCTGCTGCAAAGTTCTCCCAGTGCTCTTTCGATAATAATTCAGCACATTAAAGAACTTTGGACTACCTCAGTGGAATTGCCTAAATGATAATGTACATTAAGGTGACTTGTAACATCTGCAAACAAGGCTATTGGTTTCTTCCTTGGTGTAAAGAAGTTAGAAAGGGTGCAGAGGTAAACAAGTGAGGAAAAAAAAAAAAAGACACATTGCCTAGAAGCGTACTTGAGAAACAAAATGAATGGAATTCTGCAGAATTCACCATTCAATGCTTCCTTAATCAATACCAGTAAGTAGTGACCAGTCCACTTAATGAAGACGGGCTTAAAGGTTACCTAGCAATTTTTTAAACAGCACTCACTTTATAAAAGACAACACAACTCTTGGAACAATGCACCACAGTCTGCTTCCTTGTTTCTTTTTTGTTTAATGTTAGTGACCATTTCAACAGTTTAAAATCAGAACAGGTAGCATTTGCCTGTAACAAAGATTATAGATTTTGCTACCTACTGCTTTAGATTGAATATTTTCAATGTGTCTAGCCTTCCATTTCCTCTGTTAATGTGCTTTGCAACAGATAGGCTATATGAAGTCTATAATTTGGTGAATATGTTTGATTACCAGCTAAGTAATTTCTACTATTTTCTTTATAGTCACAATCTCTTCTTTTAGTATAGTATATACATCCTTAAATCAGATTCCATCAAATATGCCAGACTTACTGCTTTTTGTGGTAGCCTGCTGGTTTGAATGGTGGTCTAGTTTATGGCATACATCCAGGAATCCCAAACAGGCTTGATGACAAGATCACTGTTTGCCCTGGTTTACTGGCATGTTCTGAACATTTGCTCGAGTCAGCTTTCCATGGGAAGCAGGGCCAAAACTTCACATGGTCCACAAAGCTTGGCTGCATAATCCTGAGCCAAAGGAAATATTTCTGAATTCTTGCATTCTATGCTACTTCTTAATCCTTTCTTTCTAAGTATTAATAATAACATTTGGATATATAATAGCTGTAAGTGTAGGAAGGAAGATAACATTTGTTTGGCTGTGCTTTATAAGGTTTTATTTATGGCTATGTAGAGGTTTGTGATAATTCTATGAAGCTTTCACTGTAATTTTCATCAACAACAATCTCCTGAGGCTACCAGATGTTTTGATGCCAGATCTTATCTGTGAAGACACCTTAACTTCATCTTACTTCCTGTTTCCATTCTGGGCTTCACATTTTAGTGTTTCTAATGAAACACTACTTTTGGAGGCCACTGCATGTGTGCACATGTTGTACACAGTAAATTTTTACCTTGCTATAAAACCCAGAACAGAACATAAAGGAAGTAACTGGTAACTGGGCTTCCTTTAACAGTGACTAAACAACTCTTCCTTTTAAGAAGTGCTTTGTGGATATCTCATGAAAGGTGCTACATAATAGCAATAGGCAGTAAAGTACTTGAGAAGCACTTGATACGGGTTTTGAAATTCTTGAGGCGTTACAAGCAGATATGCAATTTCCCAAAAGTGTTGATGGCAGAGGGACAGGTAATGAGCCTTTGTAAATTTTTCCTTACAAGTTCAGTGTTCTATAAATTCTGAGATATCTGCTAAAGGCTAAGAACAGAATAAACCTAAAGGAGAGGACCAGAGCAGGGAGAGGGGCTGGTGTCTCGGGCAGCAGCTGCTGGAGCCCTTTGGCAGGATGGGGTGGCTGACGCAGGGCTGAGGACAGGGATGGAGGCGATTGGAGAAGGTGGGAGCCCTTGGATCTGTCTCTCCCTGTACTGGGGGAAAGGAGAAAATTGCAGTGATTAAGGATGATAAGGAGGAGCCTAGAGTTCGCATGGGCTCCTTCAGATGCTGCTTTCTGTTATATTTGTGCTCTTTTCCAGACATAAATATCCTCAAACAGCTCCACTCTCTGCCCATCCCAGCTACCTCCTTTCAGGCACCACCGTCTCTGCTCTCAGTGGTTTCTTTCTTTTTCTTTCTCAGTGGTTTTCTCTGATATATCTTACAGTATTGTAAGTCCTCCTATCTACCAACAGATTCTGGTTCACTGATTTTACAGTGGACAGAGCCTAAAGTGAGATGTAAGATGACTTAAACCAAAGGAAGATTCCCTGAGGCTCAGGAAGGTATATTTGGAGCCTGGTGTGAATGGAACAGGTTTTATTTATCTTTTTGAAATAATCGAGAAGCTACCCACACAGTAAAGCACATCTACTGCTGCCTTACAGCCAAAGACGTTCAGTCTGTCAAGAAGACAGTCAGCATAGAAATCTATCTTGTCCTATGGAACTTACATTGTTATTTTCGTAAATGTTTTCATTTATCATAATGGCAACACAACACCTTGAGGAAACGGCAGTACACATACATTTTTCCTGCTAATTTTAATTGGTAGCATGTTTAAGGGGAGTAATTGAGGAATCCAGCCCGATCAGCAGATGATCAGAGGTATTGGTATGAATCAATAATTTTTAGAATGTAAGACAGTCAGATTGCATTTTACTACTAATGAAAGGTCTGCAGACATGGCCAAGAGAGTAATAGAACCCCAAATTTAAATGCAGGGCAATTTTAAAAATTGCTGTGTAGTTTCTGTGTTGTCCTCATTTTATTGCTGTGCTCTGTACTTGTCTGTCTTTTTAGCAGTTTGATTCACCATTATTCTACACCCACTGTAATCTAAATAGAGATAAAAATCCTGAATCTTTGCAGAAGTTCTGGGTTTTTCTTTCTGTCAGAAGAGCTAGCAATAACTGCAAGAATGTTCACAAATTTTGTACCTTCTTTTGTAATTTGAAATGTCATCCAAAACTCTACTTATTTTCAGAAACATGAGAGATTTGAGGAAAACTTCTGTTATTTTCTTCTGTCAAATGTAAGAAACTGAAAAGTGAAGCGGGAAAAAAAAGTTAGTTTTGTACATTATAAAAGTTAACTATTAACTATATATAACTAAAAGTTAACTATCTTAACTACCTGGCAATGCATGTAAATTTCTTCAGAGAAGATATGACCTAGAATTAATTAAATGTAAAAGTATTTTGAGCAGTTTCATAAAAGATAACATTTGTTAAGAGAACATGTTCTTTAAAGTAACATATTTTTATTAGTTTATGTAGGAAATGACTGGGAGTAAGTATTTGTGGCAGAGGAAGTTAAGAGACCTGAACCATAAATGTAGCTCTATTGTTTAATACATGATGATTAAATTTTACTGCAACATCTCCAGCTAAAAAAACAGAACTATTAAATCCACACATAATTTGAAGAGCTTCAAGATCACAAATAATAGTGCCTAAATAATTAAAGGATGTTGGTATTTCTATGCATCTGCATACATTGAATTCTAAGGTGGGAAAAAACTGAAATCTTCCTTTCGAATTTCATCTGGTAAAGCTAGATCTAGAAGAAAGCCAGTGTTGTGAAAAGACAGGTCTGATCTAGAAACCTAAGGTTTTGGTTAATGTGTTACTAAGTAACATAAGGTGTTTTGAAATAATATGAAATTTCCTTCCAACTTAGTCCAAAAAGTGATACATTGTCCTCTGTTTTCATTCCCACGGACGGCTAAATGTGGAAGGTGAATCACCTGTTTCAGGATGAAGTGATTATTTGTTAGTGACTCTGCGTGTTCCTTGAGATACAGCTAGATGCTTTGTGTTAATTCAAATGCATTTATCAATGAAGGTATCATCTAAAGTGCTTCTACCTGTGAGAATGGAGCAGAAAAACCTTTTGGTCTTCAAGCTCAATAAAGTTCCATGGTGAGTGTCAGAAATTTCCTGTAATTTTGTTTTTTCTCAGTGGCCAGGATTTACTGACCCTGGTGAAAAGGGAGACCTGGAAACCATGACAGCAGCATGTGTTGACAACGAACTAACATGACACCAAGTTCTCTGTATCAGAATGGAGGTGAGGTAGTACAGATATGTGCACCAAAGATTAATAGATGGTAATGGACAATATAATAGAAACTAAAATGGAACAAATAATCCATTTGTTTTTTGACTAGTCAAGACTAACCTAGAGAAGTCAAAGCTTTGAACTGCAGCTTGGAGTTTGGGGTTAGCGATTTTCAAGGACCTTCTGTTTTGTTTCATAGCTATCTTGCTGACAAGGCACATTATTCATATTTGCCAGTGTCAAAATCTGTAGTAGCCTCTGCAGTGATCATGTGTTTGCTGCACACTCAACAGAGAGTGACCTGCACCAGCAAAGCTGGTAAAGTCCTAAGTGAAGCAGTGGTCTTGTGACAAAATTACTCACATTGTAAGGGAGTAGGTGCCCTTGGATGTACAGCCTTCCCTCTTTTTCTGCTCACAAAACAGGAAATGACTGGTATGTTCAGAGGCAAAATAACAAAATTCATTAAAATTTTCTGTAAAAAAAAAATAGAATTGTACTCTAAAAATATGGTTGATGGAAGTGAATGAGGTCTTTAGCTCAGAGGCCCAATTTTTCTAGCATGTCATTTGTACAGGCTCTCCTGTATGAAATTAAATGCCTGACATGCATTGCTTTTTCACTGCATTTCTTTAAGATGTCAAATTGGAAAAATAAAGGGCAATTTTGAAATCTGTTCATCTTTAAATGTTTAGTACGGTTCCACTCCCAATAATATAATTTAATCCCCAAATATAGGTAAGAAGGAAGTAAAGATTGTTACTCCATCTCTTTAAAATAAAGATGGAAATGCAATAGCATTTTGCTAAAGTCTAGCCTTTTACACTGAGAAAATAAAATGGACTGTTTTGTTTCAACCCAGATCCAAAGACTTTGAATTGTTTAGTTAACTGGAAATGCTTAACATTGAATGGTATTTCCTAGCAATTCCCAAGGTGTTGTTTGGGAGCGCACTCTTCCCTTTGAGCTGAACTCCCCAGAGAACTTCACAGCTCAGGACAAAATGAAGAACTCCCCTCTGAACAATATTGTGTTATATGCTCTGAGATGAGCATAACTATGGAGGGAGAGTTTGATGAGGTCGCTTGCATTTCAGCTTCTGTAAAGCACTGCAATTTAATATGCTTAAACTGAAATGCTGTGCATCAGCCCTGGACTGAACTGGAAGCTTTCTTTCGCTCAGCACTTTTGAAATGAAACATTTCAGCATACTTGAACCAAAACTATTGGATTTTTTTACTGTGTGTAAACATTTGATATTCTAAACTTTGTCTAGGCAAAGAGCAAGTGTTGAAATACCCATCTCCTGGGCTGGAAATTTGAAATTCGGTTACTGTTAGGTTGGGAGGAAATTCTTGTTGGGATATAGTCTGAGCTATAGTGAACCTACAAAGTGAGTAAAATGCCCGCTGCAACAAATCTGTATTTGTACTTCTCACGGTCATACAGGGCCAAGGAAAGAATTACTGTTCACCATTAATAAGACTGTGTTCCTCAGGAAGAGGTATTCCTTGCTCTGGGCTCAAACGTTGAAGAGGCTAAATGTGGCATTTCTTTAAGCCCATACGTGGAATAGCAAAAGTCAAGTTTTTGGGGTCAGCTGTTAGGCTGGTGCTGAATATTCCCTGCAATATGCAGGACTTTGGAACAACCCTGAGAGGATAAAGTACTTTCAGAAATGTAAAAAACTGAATCAGCATCAGAATTAAGAACCGACCCAAGGATATTAGATTCCCATTGGCTACTGTCACTACTAAACTGTGCACTTCCCTTGTTAGAAGACTATAGGACACATGTTTCAGTATGTTTTGTGCATGTGCGAAGGAGATGCACTTAGCCCAGGTCACTAAATGTTGAAACTAGCAGAGCTACCCCAATGACTGCTAAATATTAATAGACACTAAGAAGCATTAATAGGCACTAAGAAGCAATTGAGATTACGGCAAGCAATTTCTTGCCTTTAAAGTGTCAAGAAAAGTAGCCATGTTTAAATTGTCCTCAGGAATACCACTGTGTGTTCCAGCAAGTTGAGTTGTGATCCATACAACCAAGAAGCAATGTTCTGATTTATACATATCAAAACCAAATTGTATTAATAAAATGACACTTTTTACTGCAAACAGAGCTGGTTCCAATGCATTGGTGAATGCCAGCTACTACAGTCTCAGATGATGCAAGTGAGCGTAAGACCATTGATTTCAATGAAGTTATGCTACTTTATATCAGCTCAGTAATTGGGTTCTATATATTCCATAATCAGAGAAAAAGAATATAGATTTGTGGAATTCTTTTCTTTCATATCTCCTCAATTGCTCTTCTTTCCTGAATTTATCAGTAATTGACTCATAAACCAGTCTGAATTAAATTAAATATAATTACGGAGTACTACCTTTGCATCTGCAGCTCAGATATTGTTTTAGTGAAGTATTCATTTGTTTTTTCAGTTTAAGTCTACCAGATGCATCATCATCGATGAATCTCCCTGTGTCTTCCCACACATGAACAAATGGATTTGGGACCACTGTGTTATAATAAGTGGGCCCTAAATCTCCAAATTCTCCACTGGAAAGCATGGGCAACCAGGTACATTGTTCACCAGGAAAATTATTGGAACTTGTATCACTGACTTAGAGATAACTGCGCAAATGAGCAGGAGGAATAATCTTACTTTGGTAAATATAAATTTCAAATGCAATAACTGCAATTTACTTGGGATAATGACTGTTGTGTTGTTTTTTTTTCTTCTGTGAATATAAAAATGCTGCAGGCAGAAGTTGAATCTTGTATACATGCTGAAGCAATCTTTAATGGTCTGTTCACTGTAAAAAAGAAAAAAAGACTTCACCTAAAAAAAATTGGACACCATAAATCTCTGCAAAACATTCTTTTCATGACTTATATATTCAGTCATTCAGTATTTGGAAAGTTTCAGAATAGTCTTGATGCTATCATACTTAGTTTAAAATATGCCACAAGTCAGACCTGGCTTCATTTCACATTGGAAAAATATTCCATAGATTCAGAGAGTTTCCTATTGAGTAAATTTACCCAAATAATTAACCTAAATGGAACTTCTCCATGCTGCATCCCAATTATTTGGATTATAACTGTCATTATTAGAAGTTTAAGTATTCAATTCCAAGTCAAATTTTAAGACAAAAATGGAAATAAGACATATAACTGAATTTAAAAATATAAGGTGCTGAAAATACACTTACTTTTTATTTTTTTAAGCATTCAAAATCAGGTTTTTACAGTATTTTGCCCTATGTTTGTTACCATGGTAGCTCGTCATACTGTATATTGTAGTTTCACCTGCTCTACCTTGTGAACTGAGCTGCACTTGCAAGCCTTTACAGAACTTATATCCTAGTATAAAAACTGGGCTACATTTAAATTATAGTATCAACTGGACTCGTCAAGAATAGCTTACCAAATCACTGTCTTCAAACTAACAAGCTTTGTAAAATTATATTGTTAAAATCTGCTGCAAACAAAAGGTTACATGACGTTTATTTAAGGGAGGAGCTGTTCAGCAGAACCACCTCTCTTTGGATAAACAGCCTTTATTAGTTTCACGGTTTCACCATAATTACATTACTGGTGATAATACAGTGTTAGGCAAAGCAAGTGAAAAACAAAATTGCGTCAAAAGAGAACATTTAAACTAGAAGGCAGTCTTTGTAATACAAGTTACTTCCATTTCCTTTGGCTACACAACTCCTTTGTGATAGTCAGTTAAGTATAACAATAGCCAAATGGAGTAAACTGTATGAATTGTGCAACCTGCACAAATGTTATCACTAGACAATAAATAATTCCCAGAGAATGTACCAAGACAACTCACAGTTCCTCAATTTTGACATATTTTGTTAAAAAGGAGCTTTGTAGTACAAGTTCACTGTAGTCTTGCTCATTTTAAAAGAGCATTGTTACAAAGCTAGACTCATTTAGCATTTAAAAATCATGGAACAGAAACTAATAACAATTTTTAAAAAAAGAAATATTTGGCCACTTAATAACATGAGACAGATTATGTTCATATTCTTATTGATTCTTCTACTCATTTTTCTGCTAATCTGAGAAGAGTTTTCCATCTGATGAAGCTGCTATCACAGTGTGTTGCAACACAGCACACCAGAAACAAGTAGCAAAAAGTGAAGTGACCCCAAACCTACTATCCCTAACCTGCCAAAGACATGCAAAGATACTGAAAAAAGGAAAGCAGCTTTGTTTTGTTCTCTCTTTTTCTATGGGGGAAAATAACGTAAAATAACTTTCACAGTTGTGTTACATGTCAGAAACTCAAGCTGGATTTTGGAAAGGCTTAGAAAGTATGCGATAGAATATAGTTTGGAATAAATATGGCATGTTCAGGGACTGCGATCACAGAACTAAATATGATAAAAAAATGGTCCCTCATTTTCCAGACAGGTTAAACAACTACATTTCATGACAGTCACTAATCACATAAGCGAGGAAGAGCAGCATAGACCTATTTTACAGTTAGGGTAACATGGTAACTTTTCTTTCATGTGCAAAACACATAGTGATCAAAATAACTTTAGATTAAATAGATGCCAGTGCATTTCTTGAAGATTGTATGGTGTCTAGATTTTTTTTCTGCTGGCAGATGCATAATGAAAATCCACGCTGGTATCAGGAGCTGAGGGAAGCAGCTCTCCTTTGGAGGCAATCACAGAATCACAGAATGGTCAGGGTTGGAAGGGACCTCTGGAGATCATCTAGTCCAACCCCTCTGCCAGAGCAGGGTCACCTACAACAGGTTGCACAGGACAGATTCCAGGAGGGTTTTGAATGTCTCCAGAGTGGGAGACTCCACCACCTCTCTGGGCAGCCTGTTCCAGTGCTCCACTACCCTCAAAGTAAAGAAGTTCCTTCTCATGTTAAGATGGAACTTCCTATGTTCAAGTTTATGCCCATTACCCCTCATCCTGTCACTGGGCACCACTGAAAAAAAGACTGCTCCCATCCCCCTGGCATCCTCCCATTAAGTATTTGTATGTATTAATAAGATCCCCCCTCAATCTTCTTTTCTCTAGACTAAAGAGACCCAAGTCCCTAAGCCTTTCTCCATATGAGAGATGTTCCAATCCCCTAATCATCTTCGTTGCCCTTTGCTGGACCCTCTCCAGCAGTTCCCTGTCCTTGAACTGGGGAGCCCAGAACTGGATGCAGTGAGCTATATATCAGCTCATACTTGGACAGCCTTTATTAAATCCTTTCTTTTGCAATGTTTTAAGGACAAAAGAGAGGTCACACAAAGCGTAAATTATGACATGCATATGTCTTGTAGGTACAGGTTTTGTATAATGAATAATGTTTACACGAAGGCTGCCCCAACTCATGTAGTACCTTTGGTGAAAGGATGTTTCCCCTTCTCTGGCTTGTCTTTTTTTTTTTTTTTCTGTCAGTATTTTTTTCATATACATTTGAAATACTGGGTTTATCTGTAATGCTTTAAGAGAAGTAAAGTTCTCTGAACAGCTTGTTTTCTGGGGATGCTGTGTGACAGATCAAGTTACCACTATAAAACATCCTCTTCATAATGCAAGACTACACAGGAACTGTCTTGGATGACTCAGTAAGAGGTTTATTCATTTGTTTTTATCAGAGTAATGACTGAGACATAATGAGTTGACTTGAGGAAAGAAAACATAAATTATTACAGCTAGTATTTCAGCTAGGAAGGTTAAACAATGCAAATTGTTTCTAGGTTATTTGGAAGTTTTCAAAGGTGGAATAGAAAAGCAAAGTAATCTTGCTGATGAAGGAAGAATGGATTAAAAAGGCAATTAAGAGTTGGAAAACTGGAAGAAAAATGACAGATATAAACAAGTTTTCTTTTATGATTTTTAAGAGACCAGAGGGAAAACAACTGTTACAAAATCCATCACGCTCATTAGAATATTTAATCAGGAGTAATGAATATCCAAAAATTATGGCAACTTTCTAAAATATTAGATCGTGACATAGTACATAGGATGTGGTTTAAAAGTTGTTTTCCAGAGAAGCCACTGATGGGAAGATGCTAACAATAGGCACTGTACTGGATTCAGGAAGTCAAATTCACATCCTACCCGAGTGTGCAGACAGCGTTACCAAGCTTAAAAGTTGTTGTACAACCGACACAACAGAGTACAAAGCCGTGCAGGCTCAGGACCTTTTCTGTTACAAAACTCTCCACCCATTATCACGTACAAGAGAATGATGGTGAAAATAAAGAAGGTAAATAGATAGAAGTCTTTTGAAGCAAGAGGATGCTATAGCACCAGCTGTCCAATAAGCTGTGCTGGAAATAACTTCATTTTCAGTAGTATGGATTAAAATATGATGTGATATTTCATCATAAAACTGTCTTTCATGATGCAACCCAGTTTACAGAGGACACGTTTTGATGAGGTGTTTTCTGTTAAAGTAGGTTGAAACTGTCTCTGTAACCAGAGTCCTCTTTGACTCTCCTTTCCCAAAATACTTGAAGTGGTCATTAGAAAAAAACAAGTTGTTGCTTCTGATGTATTGTAATAATATAGCTGTAGCAGCCTGCTTGTTGGAATGAAATAACACAATACAGTAATTGTATAGAAAAAGAGCAGCAGGGGATCAACTTATACTTAAAAATATATTTTGGTAAAAAATATCTCAAGGAAAAATTGGAGTCATGTAATTCCACCTCCTGTCTAGTCAGGCTGCATTTCAAACCTTGAAAATGTAGAACAGTCACTCAAAAAATATTTCTCACACATTAGGCTCATGAGAAAATAATGAGTATGTCAAGTCTCCAGAAGAGGAGCTGTGAATCGCAGCCTGTAATAGACCAGAGAACAGAAACTGTGGAAACACTTTTGCTTGGAATTTGCTGTGAAGATGGTCATGCTCATAGACTAGTTCCTTAAAGAAACTCAAAGTTTTTATTTTCTCAAGGGCTGCTTCTTCTCCCTTGGTTTTGTTATTCTGACATTCTGATTCATCTCAATTGCCTTTCATTTACCTAGGAGAGAGAGAGGAGGTAAGTCAGGCTTTCTAAATTATCTGTCAGAGAGAGGGAAATAAATAGGCAGACTGTCAGAACTGGAGATAGAGTTTTTCACTCATTTCAGGTTCAACTGCCAGAGCATGGGACCAGTGCTGATGTTAATATGTCAGCTGCAAGTTTAGGAAAAGAATCAAAAGATTTAAGTCCAGATTTGGAGCTATGTTAAAATTTACTTGGTACTAGAGGAGGACTGGGTCAGAATCAGCAATGAGCAAAGTGCCCCTTCAGTTTAAATTATGGAAGCTGAATGGCTATGGTGACAAATGCCACCAGGGTGTTGCTTCCAAGAGATAGTGTCCCAGCAAGAACTGGTACATCCAGAAAAGTCAAGGAAGCTGGATAAACTGTGATACAGCAGGCAAGGTGTGGTCTTGTTTGGTAATTGGCGATGGACTGGGCAGCGAGACATATGGGAATTGCCACTGCTGGGGCAAAGTCTTGAGGGGTTATGGTGCTGGCCACAGCAGTAGCAGAAGTACAGTCAAGTCTGAGCAAATTAATTTTTAATTTAACTGAACATTCATTTTTGATTTTGCTATCCTGACCTGGAGCACAGGCCAGCCATGAAAACCAAACAATACAGCTAAGCAGGAAAGAGGTCACTCTAGGAATGGGATAGGAATTAAAAGGAAGGAAAAAAAAGGCTGTGAAAGCTATAGAATGAAAATGAAAGAAAGAGATAACTGTAATTTACAAGCTGTGGTCTAGAAAAGAGAGTATAAAAATTGTCCATTTACTGTATTTGGGTTTAGCTCTATACTTTTGAGTTATTATTTGTGTTTTATGCTTCCTGCTTCTGGTACAATTATGTCATCAAATATTAGTGCACTAAAGCAATTTTTGTTTCTGGGATGGACTGTCAGTGTTTCAGCAAGCTAGCCAGGCTGCTTCCAATGCCTGCACTTTATCAGAATGCTTCAAGAGAGACAGTTTCTCTTGAACTGTCTGTATTTCACACCCTCTTAAATCATCAGGACACTGGCTTTTCTGTCTGCCTTGTTCCCCAGCTACAATCCATCTGGCAAAGGGATATTCACTGGCAGGCGTACGAGGGAGTTATCTCCAGTTAATGGAAAAGTATTTTACAACGAGTCTTTGATATTTGTAGACAGTTCAAAGTTCCTCCCGTTTTGAGTATGAATGAATGGAGGGAAGAGGGAGGTCAGTGTCATGGGTCTGTAAAGATTCATTGGTTCACGAGCCACAATTGCATGTGGAGGCCGCTCCTCCCGTCTCCCGCAGTTTCCCTCTGAGGGGAATGCTTGTCGTCTTTTTGCTGAAGTGGAGGTTTTTCAGAGAAATCCAACGCTGTGTGTCACTGTTGGATGTTGGATGTGGGAGGGTATTAACTGGGGTACAGTCAAAAGCACCCACGAGAAAGAAGCGTCTGGTCTTAATCTGATGAAATGTGTAAATTAATTTATCTGGCTTGGGATTCAGTCTCTGTGAGCAGAAATAATATTGCAACACTCCATGATTAATCGCAAGTATGCTTGGGATAATCACCATGTTTACGTAAGAGTTTTGCTTACCCTCTGCACATTAAAGGTCTTGTGTAGGCCTTATTTTCATCCTCTTCATGAGAATCCCACCTCACCTGGCACTTCTAGCCTGTGTATCTCAGGAAAGTAGAGTCAAAGATTTGTGAAGATGCCCAGTGCTCTGAGTTGCCTTTCTTGTGCGTCTGCAGGCAATTTTTGCATGATGACTAAGAGGGTGATGATCAAGCAAGTCTTTGTACATACCAAATGCAGGCACATTTGAGCAAACTGATTTTTTTGTTGATTACCAGCTATGACCTTTCCAACAGCAGACCCACCATGAAAGACCAAGCATGATGCATGTCTCACTAAGACATGTAAAGACTGGGATGTGCAACTTAAGTCAGTAATTGGAACTTGAACAGACGACTGGGAGAAAGCACTAGATACGTATTGTTAAAGGACAGAAACGTACTAGATTTTTGTGTTATTAAGTGATAAAGAATGTATTTAATGCAACCAAATATATTTTATCAAACGTATTTGATCTTAAGTCTAGGTCATTGGATTAAGTTTGACAGTGACAAGAAAATTTCCCTTGTTTGAAGGACTGGAAAATTTTTGTCAAACAACATGTCTGGTATGGGGGAAGATGTGTGTCAGACACAGCTTTAAATTAAAGAAATGTGATTCTTCAGAGAAAGAAGACTTATTTCCTTACTCTTGCATTAGCAATTGTTTTAATTCATATTTTAAATGTCTTCTTTTACTTCTGCTTGATTTTCATGGTAATATTAATTGTGAAAATAATTCCTTCCTCTACAGATTTGCAGGTCGTATAATGAGGTGTGATCTGGAAAGACTCTTGGAATGCAGGACATGCCACTCGCTTCCTCTGTGAACGTGTTGGTTGTCTCCAGAGAGGACAAATGAGAAAAAAAGTCACTCCTTCCACTTGCTGCTCATAGAGGCCAGATGGCCAGATGTCTCAGCCACCCTTTGCAGTGGACAGTTAATTTGAGTCAGTGATATGCTGTGCTGGATCTGGGTAGGATTTAATAGCTTTGTTTCCGTAAGGAAAAAGAATCTGTGACCCCACCTCTTGTGTGCCAGGGTCTAGTAGAGGAAGAGCTATGGCTGGGCAATGATGTGCTTTGGTAACCTGAGCACAAAATGGAAAAGAAATAATGATTTTGGGCAGTGACTTACAGAAACTCTGTGAAGGCAAGTCCACGGGATCAAGAGACCCCTGAGCTAAGAGAAGCCTCTTGCCTACTGCAGACCACAGCTGGTTACGTTCAAACGGTGAGTGTCCCCACACTTAGCTCATAGGTCTAAAAGCACAGTTTATTTAATGCAGAAACAGTGCAAGTGAATCCCATTGCTTTATTTTTGAGTTGTGCTTGGCCTCCTTCACAATTTATGTCTTTTCTGTACAAAGTTAGAGTTACCTTACTGACAGCAGACCAAGTAGTGGAATCAGATTCATCAGTATGCTCTGGTTGCTCGGTGCTCTGTCAGAGTGTACAGCTGGTTTGTGTTGTTGCAACAACAGAAAGCAGCCAGGAGTTACAAGAGAAACTGGGCTGGCATGCACTTTTTTATTATCATTTTTAAAGGTAAAATTAAAAAAAACCCCAACATTGTCATGCATCACAAAGCCGACACCTGCTCTACAGTCAATTTGACACGACTGACTGACTTTTCAGAGGCTGTTACAGCTATTTAAAACCAAGCTACACTTAACTATAATTGCTGTAACAAGTGTCCAGCCACAGGCCATACCCAGGGCTGTCATTAACCATCTCTCTGCAAGCAGCCAGAGGCAAGCAAAGCCTGATGTACAGCCGGGCAACGAGCACTTTGATCCCTGGATTTGCCAAGCTAATTTTGGGCCAGGGTCCCTGCTGTTATCCTGCCCTTTCTGTGCTGCGTGAGGGAGTTCCCCCGGCACGGGGCAATTCACATGTTACACTGAAGGGCTGTGCCAGTCCCTAAAATGCTGATTTAATGGGTACTGAAACTGTGGCTGGGAAAGGGTTAGCTGCTTTGAAAGTACTGACCTCTCTGACATGCTGAGGCAAAAGCGGCACCTCGATTACAGCTTCAGTCTCCTGCATCCCCATGCACGCTCTAAACACAGTTTGTGGTTATTTACAGCTGATTATATAAATTAAAACCCATGGAAATATTATAATTTATGCTACTGCCCTAGCTGCTCTGGTGTTCTCTCTGAAATCACTGTTGCCTCACCTGCCAGTGGAGATGCTTGTGTGTTTGCTCAAACTTGCTCCAATTCAAAGGACTTTGCTTCCATACATATTGTGTTTTGCCTGCTTAAAGGAACCTAACTCATTTTGACTAAAACAAATTATGGACTGATTGCCTCAGAGAGGTTGGTCAGCAGATGTGACTGAAAAGTGTCTTCCAACGGAGGTCAGGCGGGAGCTTCAGCCTCTTTAACTGGCACACTGGCCAGAAGACAATATGTGTACTCTGGCCAGAAGACAATATGTGTACTCTGGCTCGGGAAGCCTTCTGGGGCGCAGGCTGT
Source organism: Charadrius vociferus (assembly GCF_000708025.1). Lineage (NCBI taxonomy): Eukaryota > Metazoa > Chordata > Aves > Charadriiformes > Charadriidae > Charadrius > Charadrius vociferus. Next base: position 724,285 of record NW_009661370.1, read on the forward strand.
CATCTGCACCAAGCCAGCCACTGGCCTCTGCTTGGGATTCAAAGCCTTGCTCCAACAGAAGTAAAGGCAAACAATGTGGTTCCAATCATCAAGAAAAAATGTGCCTGTGAATATTTCTTACTTTGTTGTCCCTTTGATATTAACTCACCTCCACACAGAGATGTGCCAAAAAGAACCTTGTCAAACTGCACTGAAAAAATGCAATAATGGGGGTGGTTGGTAACCGAATTAGGACTGGGGGAGCAAGAGAGCCTGGAACTGCTGCAAAGCAAATCTCCAGAACAGAAGTTTTAGTGTAATCAGAGCCGTAGCGTCATCTCCTGTAACAGATAACTGAGTATGTGTTCAAGAGATTTTACAAGAATTTTTTTCTAGTTAGTTGGATCCTTTTGTTTGGTTCTTAGGTTTACAACGAGATCTATGTGTTTAAAAGCCTCACTTTTTCTACACCTGTTCATAAGCTCATAAACTCAATTTTATAATGCACACAGTATCATCCTTGTTAGATGAGACCTATCATGGACATTTAGGAAGTGATCAGACTGTAAAACTGGCAAATAGAGAAAATCTGGTTCTCTGTCTTGTAGTTGGCACTAGGATAACAAGGATACTGATACGGGTTGATATTTTTATAGGCATGCAGACAATAATGTTAAATCTCTCATTTTATTTTTGGTTTTGTTCTTGCTGATCAGTGAAAATGGAGGGTGAGATATGACGTAGTGAGGCTTCAGATCTGAGCAGTAATCGAGACAAATTCCAGACATGAAAGGACTGCCTGATGTTTAGAAATCATTAAAGGCTGAAAAATACTCTCTGTGAGGGAGCTGGAATAAAACAGTTCTTTGGAAAATAAACAAAAGCATTAGAAATTGCTTTCAGAAGTTCTGCTGAGAGGTTGATTGTGCAACTGCCACTTTTATAAACATTTCAGTTGTTTGAATGAGTGTCTTGACCGCAGCAAAGGGCAACTGATCTTGCTTCCAGCTGTGCGCTGATCAGTGACTTATTAATTGGCATTACAAAATTTAAATTTGGGGCTTATTTTTTAACTAAGCAGAATGGAGTTATTGCTGGTATTACTACATGGTGTATGCAAATGAACAAACATTACCATTTGCTGTATACAATTTGTGAGCGGTTTTGTTGGTATTTTATGATTCATTCTTCTAGTACCGGTGTATGCAGAAAGTCATGCCTAAGAGCGGTCCATTTATTTTGGTACCGGCTTTCTGTTTTCTTTTGTTTTTCCGTAGCTAGGCTGGGGGAGGAGAAGTCAGGCTTCACACCAAGCCCTGGCGAAAATGAGTTGACAGTGTATTTATTCTGTCATGCACTTCAGAGAAACATCAGCGGGAGCATTTTACTTGGGGAGAGCACCTTATCAGAGCTTCTGCAAAGCAAAAGCGTTGCAGTTTTCAAGGGAGACAATTAAACGGGAGGCATTAATCTCTTTCAGAAACAGAAAAAACTTGATATACTGCAGCAGCTAAGGTTGCTGAGATGTTTCTGCCCCTTTCCTGCTGCAGGTTTTTCCTTAGTTTCCTTAGTTCCTTCATGTAGTAAAAATACCCACCGCCTTTTGGTAGGTGCAATTGAACAGGGAGAGCTCGAAATTCAGCTGTGTTGGCTGAATGGAGGGGCTGGTAGCCTGTGATGGCAAAGTGGGCCATCTGGCTGGTGGCCACTTGGCTTCCACGCTGTCAGACGCAGTGTGGTGCCTGTTTGTGGAGCACGAGGTGCTGCAGCAAGATGGGCTGTTCTGCTTCGCTGCCTCCTGACGTGTGTCACCTGGGGAAGGGCTGAGACAACAAGTGCTCAAGACCTGCTAGCTGCCTCTCTGTCGCCACGCAAGACTGAGTCTCACTGTTCAGCTCCCAGAGTGATAATTCTTATTTCTCTGGAAATACTGTTCTTCTGGGATCAGGAGAGAAAGCACTGCTAACAAAACATTTTTCTTTAGCCTCCCCTCTTCTCTTCTACTACCTGCTTTAAAGTGTTACAGTTTGTCAAAGGTCTTTATAACTCGTTTCTACAATAGGAGAAGCAAACCTCTGCATAATGCTGTTCCTATTTCCCTAACAATCAGAAGTCTTTTATAGCCTTCCCAAAACTACAGCCCAAAGCTCCATTATAATTACAGTGACTTCCAAAAGTGTCAGTTCTCCTGCTGCATTACCTTGGGGTATAATGGTATAAGGAATACAGGAAATTTATTATTTAGTCTTTTTACGCGAGAGTTATGTGACCTGTAGAAGACACAGGAACTGAACTAAGACCTTCATGATCCACTTCCTAGTAATATTTTATTTGTAGCAGGGCTCTGAGAGATGCTGTTAAAGAGAGATACTGTGAGAGACATACCCATATAAATTTTGCCACACTACACATTCAGTTCATTTCTCAGCATGCTAGCACTGTGGACTGGGGCAAAGACCCAGACCGTATACTCAAGAACAGTCCGGAGAGGATGGACCCTAACCCGTCTGGTTGAGGGGACAGTCAGATCACCTTTCTTGATTCATGCTTGGAATCAGCTTATTATTCTAGTTCACTGTATAGCACTAAAACTGCCCTAACATTTTTCATAATTAACCTACAAAGTTCATCTACAAGCAGAAACTCATGCAAGTAGGTATTTGAGATGGATTCTTGCCTGCTGTGAAACTGCAGTTTAATAGAAACAAAGAAACTCTGCAGCACAGCCAGCCACTGGTAGCTATAGGCAGCTTATGCTGTAGGCACCAGGAAAGTCAGTGATTGCCTAAAGCAACAATCTGCCTGGGAGGGCAAAATGATCATGTATATGGATTCAAATACCTGAAATTCATCTGACTAAATTATAAACTTCAAAGGGTAAAAAGTTTATGAATATGAATTTTAAATCATACAGTAAATGGAAATATGGTATAACACTGGTCTCTGAAGCTACTACAGACTGTGGAATAGGTTTTCCTTCTCTGAAGGTTGTATTATTAGCTTGTTTTTATCCCAATGACATGATGATTGACAGATGGAGCGAACATAGCTGAAATATTTCCACAGTTACTAGATTACAATGAATCCTGTTCATCCACCTTCACATTAACTTTGGGTTTGATTCTCACAAACTTTCAGTTCTTGCAGTTTCCTGAGAAAATATTTCTAGACAATGGATTTCAAAACAGATTTCTGTAATTTGTCTGAAAGTGCCTACACAGTCTTCTCCCCAGGTACCCAGACAGCATCATGGCCAGCATGGTGGGAAGGAAAGGGAGACTGCGAGTAGACAAGAGACCCGGGAGCCAGACTGGATAATCAGCTGGGCATGGTAATAGAATGCCCATTTACAGTGGGAGAGAAATGTGATAGGTCTCTCTAGTCTGTAAAGCAAAGACAGGAAAGTATAATTGTACAGCAGCAGTGCTCTCTGGCTTTACAGTCTCTGAACCTGGTACAGCTGTGTGAAGTTCAGGGTGCTGTGATCAACCCATATTGTAATGATCTAAAAGGTAACTAAATCAAAATTATTTGATGCCATCACATAATGAGTGGAGAAAAGACCTAAACTGAGGAGTACCTCCATGCATTAATGTTCATATTCTGTTTTACTCGCAGGGATTCAGTCTGTCATCTCTGCTTGTAAGCCTATTTCCACATTTTTTAGGTGAAGCCTAAAAAAAGTTCAAAATTGCTAAATTTTTCAAATAAAAATGTGTTCTAGAGATGCTTAGTGCATATTTTCATTTCTCCTCAGTTTTTCATCTGTGCTTTGATAAGCAAAGTTAACACTTAAAGATGACAACGGCAATCCCATTTCCTTGAAAATCAGTACTGTGAGCCCTGTTACAATAATGTGAATTCAGGGTCAGGATTTTAATTTCTGTAAACTCCAAAAAAGTTTCTGTGTTTAATTAAAGTTGTTAAAATGGTAGGATTCAAAAGTTTTGCTTCTTCTGATACCACCAAGCTCTGATCAGACATTATAAATTGTCAGAAAAAAACTGGTTAGAGGTTTGTACCTAAATTTCAACATGCTTCCATCTTCTTCCCACGGGTCTTTGTCTTTTTCCTCTGAAAATCCCTGCTGAAGTAAATTTTTACTTCATACAGGAGAATAAATGAAAGCATCTGATATACAGTTATGCTAATTATCTATGTATATATATTTATATTTAAAATATTTTAAGAGGAAGAAAGCCTAGCAATTATTTCATTAGCTCAAATAGTGCCGTTTGTTCTTTCAGAAGTGGTTGGCACCCATTTAGCCACTGAATGGCTGAGTCTCTTGGTGACAACCGAGGGGGATCCTCATCAGTGAGTGCTTTGGGGAGAATCTGACTCAATAAATTCTTTTGCCAAAGGCAAAACAGGCTGTTCTCATTGAAAACATTTGTCAGACCTGGAACCAGTCCTGGAGGGGGTTTCACTGACAGCCTGAGTGAAAGTGGATTGAAAAAATGGAGGTTTTGACTGCATCAGAACAGGGCACCAGGCTAAAGGTTGCAGTGAGAGGAGGAAAATAAAGTTATTTGTCTTCAGTTCATCCTCAAACCTCTGTAGGTCTAACTTGCAAGTTGTCTGCTGGCAAACAGCTGCACCTATCCTGAACTACCTGGGCCATCTCTATGAATCACACAAATGTACCTCCTGATATATTCTAGATGTACACCTGCAACAAGAAATTGGTAATTTTAGAATACAGTGGAAATAATGGATTTAGGATGCCTTACAGCAAAGCTTTGCATCATTTAAAAATAAAAGCCCCTCAAAGTTCAATTTTGCTATCTTCCTTTACTACCTCTCCTTCACCTGATTGCATAAATCCTGTGGCTTGTCTGGGGGCCAGAAAGCATTAAAATTCCAGATCACAGCATGTAGCACACTGTATATTCACATAATCATAGTTGTATATGAGGATGCAATCCCAAGTTAATTTAGCATTCTGATCCAATGTCTGTAATATTTCGATTAATTTACTTTTTTCTTTTTTTTTTACATCTTTTCCTTTTGAGATTCTTTTAAATAAGTTCATATAAGTCGTCAGGAAACAGAGTACACTGAATTATTTTGCTCAATGCATTAAATCTGTTTTAGTCTGGATACATTTATTAATTGCTGTTAGTCCCTATGAAATACTTGACAATCTTAGCAAATAATGACGTATTATGCAAATAACTGAAGCTGAAATAAAAAAATTGCTTGGTTTTGTGACAATTGTACCAATGGATAATTCATTGTTGACATCATAAATAAGGGGAGATTGTTATTGTTTTATATTAAAAGGATACTGAAGTTGTTTTGCTATAGCTGTGTTCTTCATAGCCACAGCTATCTCCTTTTCTATCTTACCATCCAATTACTATGTAGTAGTTGTAATAAAAAGAGAAATAGAATATCCTCTGTTGTACCCTGTCACACTACTCTTCAGCTCCTACTGGGAAGAAAATTAAATGGGGAAATATTAAAGCATAGTAGTATTTTTATTCTCCAAGTAGTTTATTGGGACTATTCTTGCTTTCTTCCTCCTGTTCTACAAGGTCAAGAAAACCTCTGTTGTGTTCTCAGTTCTAAATGCAAGTCTCTCCTCTCCCTACCTCCTCCCAGCTGTGACTGGAAAACTTGTCCATGGCCTTTTACTAATGCTCACAAAGAAGAGCAATGTTTAGAGAGTCTTTAGCAAATTTCTCCTGTATTTTTCAACCCTGCCATCCCCCTCGGCACAGATGACCTGTGCTAGGGTTGTTACCAGAGGACCAGGCTCAGCTGCAGAACCCATAGAGAAGTTAAAGGAGGAGGGGAACTGGGTATGTGGAGACCTTTTTATTATCTTGGTACGTTTGCTGCCATGAAATTAGTATGGTTTTTCTCAGGTAGAGCATGAGAAGCCTGTGGATGCTGTTGCTTTTGTGAGGCAACCTATAATTTTATTTTTTTTTTTTTTTTTTTTTTTTTTTTTCTGAGGAAAATTCTTTTACTTTATAATTTCTATCCTTAGATTGCAGTAGCAGATGGTGAGGAAAAGAAATATTGCAGTTCTTAGCATGCCGAGCTAAGGTTGATCTTGGCTCTGCTCAGCTTGCCTTATCTCAAAAACAGCTGAGAAGTGGCAATAAGGGAAAGAAATAATGAATAAGTACACTTTAAAACATTTTTATGTCACAACCACTACAGATCACCCAGGCAGAGCAGTCAGAAAAGGTTGCTGGTGTACAAAATCTCACTCTTACATACACACTGACACCAAACCACACAGAAAAACATGGACTCCTACATAAAAGTTTTCCCTTTACTCAGGACTTTCTTTTGTCTCTTTCTTACAACAAAGACCGACCATGAAGGGGAAGGAGCATAAAACAAACAAAAAAAAACGAGAAAGAAAACTGAAGAGGACTTTATGTTTGTCTTAAAAATTCTCCTATGGAATAAGAAATTATAAAAAAGCCAAACTTTTGTGACAGGCACTGCTTCTTACCATCTATCCAGGTCCAGGTCCCAAGCTCAGCAAGAGCTGGTGAGGTTTTTAAGTGGTCTCTACTCCGCTGTCCCAGAGGCATGCTGCCTCCTGTGCTCAGCGACAACATTTGAATGGGCTAAAACATACCCGGAACACCACAGATACCCTGAATCTGCTTCTGGGACATTTTCTGATCCAATACAGTACAGCTGCTCACAGAAAGTGGTGCTAAGGCTGAGGAGGAACAAATCTGCACTAGTACGGTGTAATTCACCTTAAACACATGGAGATTTTCAGCACATCTTGATTTCTGTTTTTAGGTATAAGCTTAGAGAATACAACTGGTAAATTATGTTAGTCAAAATAAGCAAGAGAGAAGGAAGAACAAAAGAAGCCAATCTTATTTTTGACTGTGGGGTTTTTTTCCCATTTCATGCACATTTATTATTATTATTTTACAATAATGTAATATATTCTTAAGGGCTTACTAAAAAGGCTAGAGAAACTTGTCCTATTTTGTAGGTAAGATATATATTCAGGGAGAACACACACAAAAAATCTTATTCTGCTGCTATTCAACATACTTTTGCTGCTAAGCTCCCCTGCTGTATCTCACAAGGAGACTTTTCAAATGAATTCACTCAGATTTCCCTATAATCAAGAGAACAGCATGGTATTTATTTCATGCTAATAATTTCTCTGACTTGCACATGGAGCTAATTTATTTGCAGGAAGTGACATGTCCTGGAAGCCTTTTTGAATACAGGCAATGTGGAGAAAAGATTAACTAGTTTTGTGGCAAGAAAAATTTCTGTAAATATTTTGTGAAATTACGTGGTGAGGAAGGTATTTCTTATGTTGTTTAAAGTAATTGTAAACTGTTAGTCTTCCTTATATTTCTCTTGAGCGGGATTGCTTATATTCATGGAGTTCTAAAAATACATTGTACAATTTCAGTATATTTGAAGCTACAGGAAGAAATTTGCTTTAGGGGGTATTGCAATCTGTATAAATTGCTATCAGTATGGAACGGTCTTTTATTATGACAACTATACTGTAGTCAAAGCTGCTTTTTCCCCCTCTTAACTTGGGGTTGATATCTATCGAAATCAAAGTGGGACATGCTCCTTCATTCTTGCTGCTTTGCATCATGTTTAGCAGTAGTTTCCTAGAATAAAATGAGCTCTTTCCAGATGGGCGTAAGCTACTATGAATAATTGTAATGCTGAATTTTGCATACAGAGGTAACTCGCTGAGATCTAATTTAGTGTCTGTGCCTTAAGTCCCATGTCGAGAGGGACTCCAGGGGCTCTGTCAGTCTCAGCTGCAGCTTCCTTACCCATGCAGTTCATGCTTACCTGTGTCTGTCGGGCAGTGGGAAACTGGTGTGGCTGGAGTGTGGTTTTTCATTCTTGAGGTGGCTGTCTTTCCACTCGTGGAGCATTTTGAGCTGTATTGCTGTGAAGAGAACGTGGCCACGGGTGCTGTTAACTGTACCCCTCTGCACCAAGGCGGCGGCAGTCGGGCTCTGAGCCTCCGCCTTGAGCAGTGGCGTCCAAAATGTGCAAGCACTTGGTTGTGCAGCTAGAACTTTTAGATGAAAATGTTTGGATCTGCATCAAAAATAATGTCTCCTCTGCCCAGATCAGTAGGGTTTTTCCTAACTCATGGGGGTGTGCGGTAAGGTTAAGACTGTTGTGACAGGCAACAATGTGGCAGAAGTACAACCAGAGATGCTAGAGCTGAATTTGCCAAAAATAATGGAGGCTCTCCCACAATGCCTTCTTATCCTCCTAGAAAGAGGGAAAATATCATGCCACTTCTATTGCTTGTTGTTATATTCATTTTCACAACCTGCTGACGCTATTCCATTTACAGTTTTTGTCCCACTATCGTGTCTACCATCATCTTGAAAGTGAGGTAATATGTTTGTGGGTATTTTTGTAATTTGGATATATAATACTGGCACAGCTAGCTGTACTGGAGTGTTTCTAACTCCTAGTGCAATGCAGAATAATAATTAATTGAACTAACTTTATGATCTCCACAAAGAAACACAGATGCTCTGTGTTGCTTTCTTAGGAAGCATCCTACAGGGCTTTGCAATTTGTAGCTTCAGCCTTGGATTGTAAGCTGAACTCAACTTTTGAAGAAGTATTTTTGTTTGTAGGCCTTCCAACTGAAACAACCCCCCTAACTTTCATAGCTGTTAGCAGCTGTTGTATTTTTTAGCATGTGCTCCAGTCGTTCAGAAGAAACAGAATTTGTGAAATTCTGCCATGTGAGATGAGACATTAGAAAATGAGCAAGTAACTCCAATGGGGATGGAGGTGAAAGAGATTACACAACTTTAATTATGTCTCCTTCAGCAACTGACCAGTGAAATATTAATATTAAAACATAAGCATGAGCTTGACAGGTTTAGCCATTGTGCTCAGTTTGCCTGCTGTCTGTGGTGTCTGGCCTGCTGTGAGGCAGCATCACTGCAGCATACAGTTCTGAGAGAAAAAAATTCTTTTGTTTAAGCTGGTATTGGAAAGCGGTGGAAGATGTATGCTGGTTCCATCTGCTTCAAACTTTTCAGATTGGACAGGAACCATTTCAAATGACAGCAGCTGTCCTAGCTGACAAAAGAATATTTTAAATGATTAATTATGCCATATAACCAGGATTACATAAACTAACATAAAATAATGCAGATCTTTAAATCAGCCATTGCTTATCACACACACATGCTTCTTCATTAGGTGACTTATTCCATGAAACAAAGAGAAATAGACCGTTTCATGGATTATAATGTCACTGGTATATAACCTCTCTTTCTAATGCTTTTTGTGAAATCTCCTATTCAACTTTTTCCTCATTCTATTCTGATTCTTCTAGCCCAGATAAGTCAGATTTGGCTTTCTGGGGTATGAAGTAGGCTATTGTTCAGATGCTGGATCTGTGTCTTAGACTTTAGTTTTCCAAGCTTTCACAGGTTTATTTTGTGGTGTTACTATACTGGTGTCAGAAATACATAGGTATTAAATAGAGCCTTCACAAAATCTCCAGGAGTGCATGCTAGATGGATTCCAAATCATTCTGAGTTTCCCTCTTTATTAGTTTTTTATATCCCTCAATTTGGCTTCAATTCAGAGAAGCACTCACTCAAGTGCTTAACTCTGACAATGTATTTAAATCCAGCTTAATTTTTTTTTTTTTTCCAGTGGAAACGTAGGCTCATGCTAAGTGCCTTGCAAAGCAAGAAATTTTGCCATTTTCCCACAGGGTGTCCCCCATATTTTAGCAATGTGCTTGCCTTGTACTTTAGGTTAAGGATTTCTGCACTTCTAGAAGAAATGCAAAAATAAGTCTATAAGTAGACTGGATGAATTCAAACCTGTTTTCCTATCTTTACTCATAACTTTTAACTGGCTTTTATTCCTGTAAACTGAATAAATGAATCTAAAATAGAACCCACATGAGCTTGAATATTTTTCATCTACCTTTAAAAATGGGATCACTATTTAAGTAATCTTGACAATGATACTTTCCCAAGGGACATTAACTTCCCGGGAGTAATAGATCATCACTGAATCTCACAGGATTGTGCAGACAATTTCCGCATAATTCCAATTTATTCACATAAAATTTGCATGTGAGAGTTGAATGTAGGTTACACTTTCTCTTCATCTCTGCTAACAGTTAAGCTGGGAGAAAAAAAACTTAAAACCAGATATGGAATGTTGCATAGTCTCAATTCTTGCTGTGTCTGGAACACTATCTTAAACTTAGTTTTGAGTCCTCAGTTAGGAGAATTTTCTATCCAAAGGAAGTTCAGTGGATTCAGAATTGAGAATTTTGCTGTAATATATCAGAAATTTCCTTTTTTGCAGTAACAACATTCTAACTGGCAAAAAAAAGGGAAGACAACTGTCATTTAATTATTTTCTTTCAACAAGATATGGTCAAAACCAAAACATGTCTATTATCTGTATTTAAAAATAATCCAAAGTTCTGAATAACATCTTTTATTTCTTTAGTTGGTTCTGATAGGACTTAATTGGAAGCCCTGAAAAACCAAACTTTTCAGAAGTTATTTTGCTGATACATACTGTATCATTTGTCTTGGTCTGTCTGTTGTTAAATTGCTAAAGCTATATGTAGATGATTGTCAGAATAGTTATTTCATAAAATGGTACTTGGAGGTAGAACTAGAGGTGAGATACCAATGTTGAAAACAAACCTCATTGACAAAATAAAACGGTCACATTTATATAAAAATGTTGCTTATTATAGTATTATTAGTAATATTGTAAGCACTAATTTTAACACCTCAAAAAGGAGATAATAGAGCTGGCAATGAAATCCATCACATTGGCTGGAAATGTCAGTTCGAAGAAGGGAAAGTGTGTGCAAGCATACTTATTTATTGGCTTATTTAAGGTGAAAACCAGTAAGAGTAGAAGACATGAAAATTTCTGGAGAAATGGACCAAATTCTGCAAAAGTTGGGGTTGTGCAGCCTGGAGAAGAGAAAGCTCTGGGAAAACCTTAGTGAGACCTTCCAGTACTTAAAAGGGGCTTATAAGATAGACGGGGACAAACTTTTTAGAAGGGCCTGTAATGATTTTAAACTAAAAAAGGGTAGATTTAGACTAGATATAAGGAGGAAATTTTTTACGGTGAGGGTGGTGAAACACTGGACCAGGTTGCCCAGAGAGGTGGTAGTTGTCCCGTCCCTGTAAACATTGAAGGCCAGGTTGGATGGGGCTCTGAGCAACCTTGCTTATTGAAGGGGGGTTGGACTAGATGACCTTTAAGGTCTCTTCCAACCCAAACCAGTCTATAATGCTATGATTCTGCGATTAGTAATGGTGAACATCCAATTTTCAAGTACATAAGTTTATGGAAGAAAAATTCTACTGTTTATGTACCTCTACTCACAGAAGAGAGTGAGCAGGTATGAATAATGAAGTACTCTCCCC
>NW_009661370.1:735717-784944 GCF_000708025.1 Charadrius vociferus
CTGAATAATTTTTTAATTTATGACAAACATAGTATCACAATGAATGATTTACCTCATCACACCACCGAGGACTGTCCTTAAAGACACTGCCTTCTCTTCCTCTGGCCACCGACTAGAAGATGTTGTGGAGCAGTGAACAGAGTTGGTTTGTTTTATTTTTAAGTCCTGGATAGATGATTGGAAGATCAGTGAATGTGGTACAAAAGTTTTCAAGTAATCAATTGCTTTTTTATCTGTAAACCTCCAAGCAGCATTTGTGAAGGTAATAAAATGCTTGTATAGCTATATCATCAATATATCTCCATTGCAACCATGGCTGATAATATTGTAGAAGGACCATTCCTCCTCCAAATACTCTGAGTGTAGAGTTGAAGCACTGTGAAACAGAGAAAAGCAATGTCAGACTGAAATAGGGATGATGGGGCACCAAAGTTATAGCGGAACTGGAGAACTAGCATAATATGGAATAGTAGAACAGTGCCTGAGGACGGCTTTATCCATTTTCCTGTTGATAAAGGATAGTATTACTCCATATAAATGTCATCTCAGATACCCTCCAACCATCATGGAGACAAAGGCACTGGTACTAATGAACATCAGAAACTGCTAAGCGATACATTCCTTCAAGATTTAAAGGATGCATGGTGCTTGACTGAAACTTTTCTTGCTTACTTTAGCCATGTTGCATCACAACCTGAACAAATGCAGCTAGAAGGGCATCTGACAGCAAATACGGTGCTTGACTACTACAGAATGTTATTTGGAGACATACTGGCATTCACACATCCCTAAAGGCAGCTCCTGAAAGATGTTTGTTTCTGTTTTCTGGAATGCAGAATGATCAATGGCCTGGTCCAAAATGCAGTTCTTACACAGGCATAGAGGAACCAGAAGGAGAAAATAAGATCTTAAAGACAGAAAATGTGGAAGCTGATTGAACGACACATTTTTCTTCCAAATAACCTTTATGCCCCACTGGCATTGAAAGGTATAGTTGCTCGGTGCTACAGAAAATGATAATGTGCTTTCTGAAATGTTTTCTGTTGTATCATGTTCCAGAGAAACCAATGATGACTTTTATTGTCAGAAACCAGAGAAAGAAATTGGGTGTTCCTGAAGTTGCCGTTATTTTCTTTCACTTTTTTCTCCCTTCTGACTTAACCATTTTCTCCCATCTTTTTATTTTTTTAAATCATTATTTTAATATTGAAAAACACAATAGAGTTTGATTCTGATACCTAGGTTCCACAAAATACTGCAAGTTAAGAGAAGCGTGGCTGAATGAGCCCTCCAGGGATGAGTTAGTAGCACTTGTGCGAAAGGATTTATCATTGAGGCAACAGCTAGCAGTGACACCACTGCCACCGAGAGTGACTCCTGCTCCACCTGAGGTGGCAAAGAAAAATGAGAGCAACTGGAGAAGCATCTCTCAGTCTGCCTAATCAGTTCATCTACAAGTCTGCTGTCACCTGCAGGACACGAGGAGAAAGCAAATGGCAGCCGGCCAAAACTCTGTCATGAAAAAGATAAAAAAGCAAGTGAACTGTGGTCTTTTATTTTTAAATGGGCTTTTCATCATTCAGTTGTCAATGTGTACTTTTTTGCAAGTGTTTTTACTTTGAAAGTCATCTTTATCTGAAGTTTCAGACAAGCAGAGGAGATGCACTTATTTAGAAATAGGGAGGCTTAATAATTGTCTCAGACTTAAACAAAATTATAAGGGACATCTAACTTCTGGACTGAAAACTGGTATCAATGGGGTTGTCATGCATGAAGTCATTATTAAGCAGAAAGATTTTAGAAAGGCGATAAGAGGGGAAAATACCGGAATCACGGCTGCATGGCATTTTAGCTGACAGACTAGTGCGATGCTGACAGCAGGACAGGAGCCTGCCTTCCTCAGAGGCAGCGCTGGGAGCTGGATGGCTGGGGCAGGATGCCGTGGTCCACCATATAGCAGCCTGACTCTGGGAGGAAATGGATTAGGAAAACAGTTGACCGAATGCCCCCAAACTGGAGCAGTGTTTTTTCTATTTACATGGGAGGCAGGAAAAGGAAAATGTGACTTGATCAAATTGCCTAGAAGGATAGAGTACAAAGGCTAAGAAATTGCAATAATGGTTTTAGAAAGCTAAAATTGCTAAGCATCTACTGCCACAAAATACTTTAAACATGACTACACTGCCAGAAGTCTCTATAAAACCTTTAATTCTTAGTATACAGAAATCAAGAATGTTTATTTTAAAGAGAGAGAGTGGAAGATACCCATTGCTTCCTTTTCTAGTGGGTATAGGTTGTGATTAAAAATAACACAATATCCAGAAGCCAAGCTAAGCTCTTGTTGGATATGGAAAAAGCTAACTTTTCACCCTCAACTGTAGAGAGCCTTCCATTAGTTTGTGTGAAATAAGAATTCCGTTTTATCACCTAAATGATAAGTATGCGGTGAAGTTTTGCCATGTTCTGACACTTTTAAGGAAAATGCCTGCAAATTTAGCTTACTAACTTGTACGCTACAAGATTACAGGTATTGTTTAAAATGTCTCTATTTTCTGCAAGTCAGAGTTTAGACAGGCTTGTTACCCAGTCATTTATGGTTCATAATTATGCTATTTTACCCTGGGATGAAGTTGCTTTAAGATAAGCATTTAAATAGCCTCGCAAACTAATGCCTTTTTCAGTATACCTATTTTCAGTAACGGGACAAGCTTTCTCTGTTTCTGTCAGATACTTACTCAAAAAGGTTTTTTGTCTTTTTTTTTTTTTTTTAATGACCATTTCTGGGCAGAAAGAGGTAGCTTGAAACAATTGCCACCAAAGGAGAGAATTTGCAAGTCCAATGTATTTCTTCCTTCACAAGAAGGACCCGTACAAATGAAAGAGCAGGCTTGTCAATGCAAAGTAGATGGTCTCTCTGAAGTTGTGGCTGCTCGTAAGGAGAGGCAGGTATATGAGTCTTGGATTACTTTGATACTATTGTGAACTAATAGAGTAAGTGTATTTGGCAAATCCTTTTGGTACGTGAAAGTAGATCTCCCAGGTACCCAAACCAGTCAGTTTTCCTTATTTAATTCTGTAAGGCCATAGCCCTGTGCTGTTATGAACTTCCCTATGGGAAAAATGTGTTTTGAGGACATTTAGAGTCTTGTACACCTCAGATTTGTACTCTGTTCTTTCTGTTGAGCAACAGACCTCCTTTAAGTCATGCCAGAATGGAAACTGTAGGTCTGGAAGAGACTTCAGCATGGCCATGGAGGTGATGCAAGAGCCTGATCAAGTGGTAGTCCTTTCTGTTCATTCCAGGACAGCATTTGACCATCAAAATTAGGTTCTGGTCACCAGGGTTTCATCTGTTCTGCACTTCTACAGCATACATTCATTTGCAGAGAATGGTTATGAGCATGTTTAATTTAGCAGAACAGTCATGTCTATCGAGTCCAGGGAGAAGCTGTGTCAGGTGTGGACAAGGAGCCCATCTCCTGCCTGAACAGTAATCCACATCCTTAGGGATCTGTACCTTTCCTTAATTTGAAGAGTCTATGGGAACAGGGGGGAAATAAAGCATATATACCTGCAGTGCCAAGTGGTCTCCTGACAAGTTTGAATATTCTGCTCTAAAGGATGATTTTCAACAAAGTGATTATCAGAATTGTTATTTGTTTCAATTATTAGGAGAGCACAAAACACAGTGTTTGTCACAGTACTATATTCTGTGAGATTTTTTTATGCTCAAAGATTTCAGACAAATTCAGACTCCAACACACGAAAGTGAAACCCAATGACTAAATTGCAGATGAATTATGAGCAAATTAAAAACAGATTTCCTAACATAAACTGTTACATGTATTTAACAAGACACAGATTTCCAGTGCAAGTTTATCTCAAACATTAATCTCTTTCAGGTCCACTTTTAGAAACAAACTATTCGGGTCTACACACCCGTATATTTTCTATTCTAATGCTAATCTATTTGAGTAGCTAATGATTTATAACAAAAGCATTTGAGTTCTAGCAGGATGGCATTTAGCTTTCTGTGGAGTTACAATATTTATTGTAAAATATGAATATTAAGGTTAGGAGTTATTTTTCTACTAAGATCAAGATTCTCTGGCATATTGTTGTTTTATTATTAATAACCTAAATTACTGTTATTTTATGGTCTGAAATATATGAGAATATTTGGGTAAATTTATGTAGAAGGCAAAGTATGGCCCATATACTCTGTGCAAGCTGGTTGTTTACATTTAAAACCAGAGGTAGAAATAAATACATTAAATGTATTAGGGAAAACTGACAATTTGCAATGTTTAAGATGAATAATGAAACCTTACCAATGGCATGATTTCTTTAGTGGTTCCTGTAGCCCCTTCCAGGAAGGAGTCACTGAGTGCTACAAGCAAATTTGAATGCAGTAGCTGACCCACTGAAAATTCAAAACGCTTACAGAATTTAAGGATTACTGCAAAGTTCCTATGAATATTTCACCAACCAACCTGTCTGACTGATACTACTGACACTTAGAAATTCATTTATTCAAAGAAATGTCATCTTATTATGTGAGAAACTTATCTAATAGATGAGTCCTTTCTTCAAGCTGGAACTTTCATCTGTAATTTTAAACTAAGTGGAAATGCTTTGCTGGTTGGAAGACGATATGTTATTTGCTACATTTCTCAGCATGCAATTACAACCAAATAACAGGTTGTATTCTTGCAAATAATTACAACAGATTTTAATATGGTTTTGTTTGACTAGACAATGGTTTCACTGAAGTTGTGGACAGTTATGGTTGTTTTAGAACATGGTCCATGAAACATTTGGAACTTGCTATCTAGCAGTAAGCCACGCCTTTGAAAATCTCACTCCGAACATGTTCACTCTTCAGCTGTTATGTCGCAAGCTGGATGAGATTGAGTAATTTCTTTTCCAGTCAGAGACCTTGGAGATATATCCTATATATGAGAAATGCCTACAAGAAAAAAAAAAAGTAGCTGTCTAAAAGCCACATGTATAAGACAAGAAAAGTTCTGTAGGGCTGATATAGTTTCCATCTGTGACGCTTCTGAACCTGCGGTTTTGTGAATCACAGAAGATGTTGTACCTCTTAACTTTTGTAAGACTTTTGTTGTTGTCTTCCCCAACGCTGTCAAGAGCGAACTGGGCAGGTATGGCCAAAGTGGAAAGTTGATTGGGTAGGTGCAGAACTGATGAAAAAAACAAGTCATAGGAAAGTGGGACAATACACTGTTTTATTATTTATATAATCCTACACTCTTCTTTTTCCCTACGTTTTGTATTTTACTTGCTAAAGAAAAGTTAGACTTGGCTGTGGAAAGTCTTTAAAAAGAAGAAGAGAAATACTTTCTCACTGTCTTGTATCTAAAATACGGCTTATTTGAAACACATTCAGTCAAAAGGTCTGCTATTTTTAAAGATAAGTGTTCTCATTGTGACTTACAATAAAAGGTTTAGATCTAATTCAGACCTGACCTGGAACACACTCTTGCCAGCTGAAGGGCTAAATTTGATCCTGTATTTCAACCTCAGCTGTAACAGTGGTTCTATGTCTGCATTATCCCTGAAGAGGACAGATATTGGGACATTTATTAATAAATAACGGTAGAAGAAAAGGAAGAAATTATAGGCAAAAGTCAAATCTTAATGAAATTATGACAATCACAGTATGGTATAGTACCCAAGTGAACAGAGCCCAAACATTTAGAATGTAATAAAACTATATTAATATCAATCATTGTATGCTATTTCAAAATAATTATATAGTATATTTCTGCTTGTGACAAGCATCTGGGACCAAAAGTGATAATTGAAAATATGTCTCCATTATAAAAAAAAATTTTTCTCCTAGATAAAATCAGAGAGGAGGTGGAATGTGTCTTAGAAGAAAAGTTAGACTGGAAATTCACTTTTCAGAAGTGAAGCCTCTTTGTGTTAGATAAGCAGACCCATAGCTTTTCTGCAAATACATGCAAGTTTAAGGTGTTAAAGATGTGGGGTCTCTATTAATCTACTCATAATGCTTTGTGTTTTCTTCATAGACAGACTGCTATTTCAAGACAAATGATGCCCAAATAATGTTCAGTATACACCCATTGAAAGACGATGAATATCAGAGCTTGTCTACACTAGAAGGTTATAAAAGCTTTATCTTTCCTGGGGTTTAAGTTGGATGATGGCTTCAAATTGATGGAGTTATACTGATCTTTATATCAGTTATTTGCTGTTCCACTTTGGAAAGGAAAGACATTTTACCAATACTTACCTGGTTTTACGGGGACCATGCTAGGCTCTTTATTGATAAAATTAATTCAAGGAATAGAAGCATTTGAAAAGCAAACCCAAAGCTTATTGAAACAATTTTGATGTTAAAGCTTTCAAGAGTATCTAAGTCTTTTATACTGCTTGAAAAAGTCAAAATGCATAAGTGGTTCTACTAATATGGAGCTATTTAGAATACATGCGTGTCTGATGGAGAGAGTTTATCCAAAACAAAGTCAAACCCAGTCTTTTTGACATTAAATGAAGTTCTGCTCTTACAAATTTGTACTTGAGCAGCAAAACACTTATTTACATAGATAGGAGGTACTTTGAATTCATGTTCTAGTCAGCTGGACAGAAACAATAATTAGTCCCACAATAGTATGATGCTCAGTCAAGAGCCTGAAGGACAATATGAAAATTAAAGTAATTAAAGTTTTACCTGTAAAAAGTATTTTCAGTCAACTCAATATTTGGCATTTAAGAGACTAATAGAAATATCTTAGGTTAATAGAACAAACGACATTTCTCATGTGGCGTATCTGATACTTAAGTGTAATACTAGACTTACCACAACATGCAGCATGAAGGTCAGAAATACTTCATTCTCCCTCTGTCAGCAATGTTTTTAAGTCTATTTTTAGCTGTAGCCTAGGAGAGACTCATTCTTTGCAGATGCTGAATTTTTCTGTAAGATGAACATGTGGGGATCCAGAGAGCTTGGGAATACACCAGCTGGGGATAGACAAACTCACTTGGTTTACCTCCTCACCTCAGCAACACAAAGACGATAAGGTGATTATTCAGTTGCTTAATTTAAGCAGACTTGGATTTAAGCCAGTTGAAAAAGTGAAACAAAAATAAGCAAGAATATTCAAAGAAATATAGGCATCTCTGAGTGTCGTCTCATTTTTTTGCTATGAATTTTCTTTTTGTTAGGGACTTTTTTAGCTTATGCTAAAGAAGGCCATTTATCTGCATTTGACAACTGGTTTCTGTAAAGCTTTATGGCTTCAATCCATGTGGATACTTTTTTTGTGTCCTTGCCCTCTTAAAAAGAATATGAAAGTAATCCATCTTCTTTTTTTTTTTTTTTTTTTTTGGTTTGATATTCAAAGACAGTTTTCTCCATTTCACAGGGGTTGTAAAAAAAAACAACCCACTACCTTGCTGTATTTTTCTGTTGCTCCCACAGAAGTTTTGTCAGCAGTCACAGCTTCCTCAAAGCTTTGCAGAAGTGTAGATGGTATTCAATTTTCCCATCTCAGACTGCTTAAAGTTTTCTATCTATAAGAAATGAGGGAGGATAGCCAAGAGGACTCAGTGGGAACAAGACGGGTAGCTAAAGCGGTTGTAAAGGATAGATGGTACGAGTCAATAGTGTAGTAGGATGTGGCTGCACTGGTTTTTGTGGTTCCTAGGCAATATAAAGAGATGGGCAAGGTTGAGAGGCTGAAGGGGGAAAATCAGTTCTACTCATCCCATGTTTCCACCTTATAAATTGTTCTTCCACATTCCTCAATTATGGCACCTCTGTCACTCCCATAGTCACCTTGACTGTTGCTCATTTTCTGTAAGTAGGGGGACTCTTCTTCTCTAACTCTTCATAAATCACTCAGACTTGTGTGTCCCCAGTAACTCTCAGAGCTGGGAACAGTTCTGTAAACCTGTCAGGTTAGAGCAGCTCCTAGGATGCACTAACTTCTGCTGGTTTAGAGAAGTACCTAACATGTCCTTTTTGAATAAGTACTACCATCAGAACTTCTGACATTTTAAGGATGAAGTAAACTCTTATTCAAGGTCTATGTAGCAAGATGGAAGTTTAAATTCTGCAGCTTAAGTCTTGTAACACTACTGTGCTGAGATCTAAGTCAGCTTCTGAGAAGTACACAATTGAGAGGTTCTGCCCAATATGGAAATAAGTTATTACAAATAAAGACAGCATTTAAATATATTCCTGAGGCTGCATCAGGGCATGGCATCTTAATCCAAATTATTGACGAAAATAAAGAAGGAAAGAGGAAAGTATCATAATTTTTTCATATACCCTTCAACACTGTCAATTATGCTTTCATTAAGGGTGTTTGTTTCATTCATGTCCAAACCTAATATGTTACCATATAATGCTTATTAAAGATCTAATGCCAATTTCTCCCCTTCTGTCAGTCTATCTATATGAGAGATTATAAAGTTGCCGTATGGGCTTTTTTGCTTATTTGCTTTTATAAACGCTAAGTCATCCAGAAGGTTTGACTGCTAATGTCAATAGAAATAGGAACAATGACTTGACAATTATGCACATAATTCCTCTGGATTTCAGCAAGATTTAGCTACTGAACTATCTTAGTATATTTGGACTTAAATACCTCTCCATATTGCCATTATTCTTAATTTCATTTAAAAATTGCTCAGGAAGACATTTTCAAAAGGAAGATCCAAAAGCTAATTTAGAAGGCTAACCCTCTAGAAAATTCTCTTTGCCATAATGTAACTTTATGCACAAACTGACCAAAAAGCAGCAGACTTTTAGTCTGAACGAAATCCCAAGCAACAATATCAATCTTCTTTCTTTAAGTAACATATTAATGCTTATTCTGTAGAATAACTACTGATTTGTTTGTTGCTTCCTAAATTAAAAAAAAAAGGCACAAAAATACCTTTTATACATGAGGGTAAATGAGTCTTCTCCATTGTCCAACACTACTAGTCACAGAGCTGCCTGATGCTTTCACATTAATCATGCACCTGCAACGTTTCTGCTAATCATCATTACAATTGTTGAAAAGCTTGGGGGGAGAGCTTGCCAACATATTATTTTTTAAAAATGTGTGCTCTTTCTGCACAACTCTTCAAAAGGTATGTGTGGGTGGGATGCAGAAAGAGAGTATTGCTTTTTTTGTACTTGAATTACAAAGAATTTTACTTTTTTTTTTTTTAATCTATCTATTAGCTTGTGCAAAAAGATACTGAAAAAACACTTTCATAAAATCAAGCCTAAACAACACAGAAGAAAACAAACAATTTTTATACTTGTGACCACTCCAATGTTAAATTTGCTATATAACCACTCCAATGTTAAATTTGCTATAGAACCTTGACTTTCTTACTTACAGGACTCCTATTTCCCATCAAATATTTAAAGTATACCTATTTCCACTCATAAAATTTTATCTATTCTCCCTGTATATATGTAGCTGTTAACTAACAAAAGGTAATTACACACAAATGCAGAAGACAAAATATGTTGGGGAATGAATCTGACTCTCATAGATGTCTGAGTAAAAGTTTGAAGGCCATCTGCTTTGCACTCAACAAAGCACAGTGCCTGCAGGATGTCTTCCTTTTCAGACATCAGAAAAAAGTTAATTACAGTGGGTTGTTCTGTAGTGAATAAACTAAATCTGTATCTTTCCTTCCTCGCTTGTGAACAGGGGTTCCACCTGCTCAGGCATCCCAAGACACTCTTAAATGGAAATATTCGTTTGATTGGCCCTATTTGCCTCTTCCTCCAGCTGTCCAGTATCACTCCTGCTACAACAGACACTTAAGTCTTCACATATGTCCCCCGTACTTACAACCTTTTCTACATAGCCGTAGAAATAATAATTTGGTGAACTCCAGAGATACCAGTATTAGCCATAATACCTTCCATTTAGCACCTGACATTCTCTGAAAACATTTGCCTATTGAGACATTTAGACATCTGTTGGCACAGTTTGTAGGTTTCTAACTGGCACATTCATAAGATGATGGAAATAGGATGTAACTGATGAGCAGTAGTTGGTTCTCTAAAGTTGTAGGTTGTAATGATGATACTCAGTTTCAGAAACACAACAAAGTATTAATCATTCCAAACAACTCAAGAGCAAGCCAAAAAAGTTTGACACTATATGTTCCTGCAATGTTACAATAGTCATTTGCCAACACTGGTAATTTTTTTTCTATTAGAGAACAAGGAACAGGCTGTTTGATATCAGATATATATGTGATAATGAATTACTCTAATGCTCAAATTGCTGGCAATATTTTACCATAATGTATTAGAATACTGAGATTTTACTATAATATTTTAAATTTCATCTACCTGTCACTGTGTGATGATTGTACTGTGGTGGGGTTTTATTTACTAGACAGCTGAATCAGAGGTTTTGGAAAAAAAATAGTTGCTTGAAATACATTATTACTTTTATTTGAACAACATTGCTTTGGGAAATGAAAAATAAGTAACATCTCCTTAGGAAAAAATAGGTATCTTCTGTCTGACTCCAAACAAATTGTTTATTTTGCTTTAGGATTATTTATTTTTCTTTAATAGTTATCATTTAGGTTAACATTTTGAGGGAAATAGTGTAATTTAAACTGAAATACAAGATTTCTAGTTCAAACAACCAAGGTGCTCTTCAGTATTTCTGGAATGAAATATTTCAGGTCCATCAGAATAAATATTCTAACATTTTCAAAAAATGTTGCTTTTAATTTGCGTGGGTCTTGCTTTTTGCTGGTTGGTTTTTTTTTCAAAATCACCCCAAATTCAGGTTCATTCAGTATTTAGGGTTATTTATATATCAGATTGCAATCTTCCATTGTTAGTCTTTGTTATAGCTTTGTCCTCAAAGCTTTCTTAATTTATTTATTTTAAAAAATAATGTAATTTTATTGCTATCGATATTTAAGGAAGATCAGCAACCCATGTTCTTTTTTTCTGGTATAGTTGGAACATTAATAATAATTAAGAAAGCTTCAAACCTTTGGATAGTAGTAGTGAGCAATGGGAAGTTTGCTTGGTTTCCATCTTTATGGACATTTAAATTTCAGGGTAACAAATCCAAGCACAAAAGCTCATCAAAATAGTCTCTTCTTATCTCACTTAACTGAGGAAAATTGCAGGCATCACAATATTGACTGTGGCCTCAAATGTAGCTATATTGTACACCAGACTTCCATTCAACATTTAAGGTCTTTGTTATGTACTCAGAAAATGCCTTAATATCCCTGTCCCATAGAAATAAGGTAATGGTATTCAGCAATTTCTCGGTAAAGGTGACAGAAGCATTCAGAATGCTTTGTGGGGAAAAAATGAATTGTAATGTGTCAAAACATTTTTACTTTGGTACTACAGAAGCATAAAAATTGATAGTTACAGACAATGTGATCCCTGAAAGGAGTCAAAGCTCACATGCCACGTCTTCTGTATCCTGAGATGTGAAGTCATAGCATGACAGCTTGACTGTTTGATAATTTGATTCCTGTCTTTTATTAATGCTGTTGTGTTTTATATTGCTGTCTTTTACCAGAACAAGTGCATAAGAAATTACTTTTAATATTTTCAAGGCTTCACACATAAGATTATATGTAAGTAAAAGGTCTGCCAAGCATTTGTTATACAAAACATTGCAGTTGGTCTGGCTCTTCATAACCTTGTCTTTCTAGCATGTTAGATTCCTCTCACAGAAAATCAAACATGGTCGGCTGTATGCGGGCCTAGTGATAGCAATCTCTTTAGTACAAACAGCACTGCATTGCAGGGGAAACGCAATAGTAGTTTAAATATTCTCTTCCATCATTTATCAAAAAGCTCTTCAACTTCAAAATGCTTTCCTTTGCATTGGCACTTCAGTGCTTCAGTTTCCTAATTAGAAAAAAGTAAAAAAGTAAAACAAAACTGAAAAGTTATTTTTTTAAGTTCCAGCAGTCATAGCAAGCACACTCCAGTGTCTGCTTTAGGCTTTCAAATTCATAATTTCAACTGCATGACCTGTTTGAGGAGCTCTGCAATATGAGCATAATACCATGTGATGCAATGAAAATGAACCAGAGGGGAACACTGAGAATAAACAGAACACTTCGATTTCTCAAAATGACACAAGCTTGGAGAAAGCAAATACAAACATTGTTGAAAACGAACACCAACTCAAAGCTCCCCTTTTCATCCACGTTGCTTGCCTTGCTCTCTGCAGGAGTGGCTTGCTTCTTCCAACACATCGTTTATCAGATGCCTTCATTTTCTATTCTTGACACTTCACTTCTCTTATGTTGGGTGATTGGTTTATTCCACTGGCTTAAATGACGGGCTAGTCAGGTTAACAAATGTCTAAAAGCAGCTGTGATCAATCCTCGTGCTCTTGGAAGCCCCAATCCAAAGGCTTCCAAGGGATCAACCCGTGACTCTTCTAGGAGACGCAGAACCCAAAGTAGGGTCTGTCTCAGACTCTTGCATCCTCATCCGGGAAACTTACATCTCTCATCAACTCTCAATGAGCAAAGGCACTTCTACCAAGCTCAGCCAAGCCATGAGTTTGTCTTAGTTGTGCCAGGGTAATTTGTTACCTTCACCATCTGCAGCTTGAGTGACTGGTGATGCTGGCAGGTATGCCAAGCTGGGAATTTGAGATGAATAAGTTTGGAGGCATAAATCTTGAGTCATACTTTCACTCTTCTGGTATAGTTAATTACCTGTTGAGCCAGGGATAATCTCCAGAGGCAATTTTGCAGTGAATGGTTAATGACCACAGACAAAGCTGAATGACCGTTTCAGGGAGGCAGGGAGGAGATCGCTCCATACCAAAATCTTTAACATAGAAGTCCAGAGTCTTTTTAACAGTTGTGCCTCTGTGCTGCTTTGTGGGTGTGCAGATGGGCTTTTATCATATAACCTAACAAGAATGAGTCAAACAATTGATTTAATTCCATGAAATAATGAATTCCTATTAGTCAAAAGAGTAAAGGACATTGCTAAGCAGCAGAATTTGCTATTGCTTTGCTGTCTCACTGGCAAAATACATTTCTGTGCTTACATTCCCCTCACTGAACTTTAAACATGCAAAAATTAACCTTTCATCTGGTGCTACTCTGTGCCAAGAACAGGAGGACTGTTTTAATAGATAAATAATGGATTCCTCAGCAATGAGCACTAATGACTACAAACACATAAAGAAATTAGGTGTAATTAGCGCTGTGTACAAGTCATTACCATTTTTAAGCTGTGTAAAAGATACAACCTAAATAATTAGTTTATGTACTAATAGTCTACTGGTGACTGCATCGTGTATCTGCTTGTGCTGGGAGGGCTGAGAGCAGAGCACGCTGCTCACGGTGACTAAGCCAGGGCACAGGTTTGCTTGGGTCGTCTCAGGTCAGAGAACACAGAATAGACCCAAAGTGCTGTGTCTCACTAAATGAAGTGTCAAAGTACAGATTTTTTTCCTCCGCTTGGTGGACAGCAGGCTGTGAATCATTCTGTGAAACCATATGTGTGGGCTCCTTTTTCGTGATGTTTGTCCCCGGCACTGACCCAGGCAGCCACGCCGATGCTTTGAGGGTAGTGGATAAGGGTGTGAAAGGAAGAAATGGTGGTACTTTGACTCAGTTTCAGGAAAGCAAACAGCTACGGTGGCTTAGAACAATCCTCTTCCCCTCGTAACCCACCTTTCTCCTCACCACCCGTTAAAGACATTTTGGAAAGGAAGGCAGGAGCAGGTGTGTTTGTGTGCCTCGCTCACTGCCATTCAGCCTGATGAACTGCTGCGATCCCAGTCTTGCTGGTGGTTAAAGATCACACGTCAATGGGGACCATCTTTTCATTTTTTCTGCCGCTGTTATGGCAGTGGTGTTTGGCAGAAAGATGGGCTGGACAGATGGGACAGCAACCTCCTAAAATGCCCTGTCTAAATTCAAAATACTCATCTGATACAGCCCACCATGACTGTGATTACTAATGTGATACAGGGCTTGAGATCACTCAGACGTTCAAAATATTTTGCCCAGTATGTCCAGCTGATTATTTTTCCAACTCTTCCTTCCACTGGCAGTCATCAATATGTGTTGCAACAAGATAAAAATTGTTTGATTTTCTGAACTGTTTAATTTAAACTGTTTAAATAAATTATCACTCTGCAAAAAGGAAGTCTAGCTGGTTCTGTGATGATGAATTCAAGGTAATAGATAAAAAACCAAGATCATATATTGGAGATCAAATGAGGGCTTTTTTTTATTATTATTATTTTGGTGGTTGAACATTACCAAGACTTAAAATACAGAAGTAGAAAAGATGAAGAACCAGAAACTGTCAATGAAAATGACAACAAGACAGAGGAGGATTTTTAAAGGCTGTGCCAAAGAAACAGTTGGAGAGAGAAGGAGGGAATGAAAATCAGAAGATGGTGTCATGGGCACCAACAGATAATAATATTTAAAGAAAGAGTGAAAGAAAGAGTGTTTCTGGTGGTACTAAGGCAGCTGACAGGTCCAGATGCATAAAGATGCACAGGTCCTGTGGTTTGGTAAGAGGGATCAATGCAGATGTCCACAAAAAAAAAAAAAAAAAGGCTTTTGATGAGTTTGAACCATATGGGAAAAAGCCTAAAATGGAACTGGAAAATAAAGTCCTCAGGTGAAGCAACTAGAGCAGATTTACAGGTGAGAGGCAAAAGGTGGGATGAGAGCTATAGAAAAACTGGAGCTGTGCTGATATGGGTTATTAAAAAGGGTAAAAGATAACTTATGATGAGGTAAAGACCAGAAGGGGTGCAGTGCAGGGATGCATGAATGGGTTAATATGTGGTAAAGCAAGCTGTTCTCATTTATAAAATCTATGACCACACGAAACCCTTGGAGCAAGACCTTCAGAGTGAAAAATTTACCTGTCAATGAATGAAGGAAATATGTGTCAGATTCCTAAATATGTGCCAGTTGGGTCCCTTGTTTCTCATATGTAGCCTGATAGTCTGTGAGAGATTATCATGGTGTAGTTTTCTCCTGTTTTACATTTAGAGTGTGATGTGTCCCTTAATGCATCCACACACGGAGGAGTTAGCGAGAAGACAAAGGGAAAATAAATGAGGGTGCAAGGGAGATCAGGAGAGCAGCTAGGTCTCTGAGGAGAACTGGAAGGTGAGAGAACAGTTAGGACATTCCTAGTGCT
Source organism: Charadrius vociferus (assembly GCF_000708025.1). Taxonomy (NCBI): domain Eukaryota; kingdom Metazoa; phylum Chordata; class Aves; order Charadriiformes; family Charadriidae; genus Charadrius; species Charadrius vociferus. The sequence goes on from NW_009661370.1 coordinate 750,914, forward strand.
GTGGCAAGAGAAAAAAGAAAAGCAATCTGGAGGAAAGGAAAGGTAGCCAAGCTGAGGAGACACAAAAAGCCCCAGATAATGTTGGGAATGTGCTTTGCAAAAGGAGCTGTGAGTCTGGGGAAGGTGGGTCAGTCCAAGGCAGCAGAGCTGTAGGAGCTGCTGCCTGCCACTGGGAGAGCTGTACAGCCCAGGGGACAGCAGGACCAAAAGAGTGATGGAGTTCGAGCTGAAGGCAGACTAGCCACAGGATGTCAACCTCTGGTACTCTACAGTGTTAAGCTTTTATATAGATATTTATATGTACACGTTATTATTATTGAGAAGTATTAGACACAGCATTAAGAGATGATAAATTTCAGTGAAGCTCAATTCCAACTCTAGAAAATGAAAGTTAAAGGTAAAACCCAGGCAGGTTGAAAATGTATTAAAAGTTTAGCAATAACCCTTCCTTGACCTTCTCTCCACATAACACGAATGGTGATGAAAATACAAAACCATGTGCAGAGGGTAGACTCAGGCCTCTCCTTCGAGGGACACAGGGTCAAGACAGAACCAGCATAGTCATGTAATTAGTGGAAAATACTTTTCACGGGCTTTAATAGGAATATTTTGACGTGGAGGGGTCCATAGTTCACAAACATCAGTTGAAACTTGCAATACCCTAGAAGTTGACAAGCAGTAACTTCTGTATACATATCTAAATAAATCGAGGTCCAAGAAAGTTAGGACATACGGTTTTAGACAGTTTTAAGTACTACTAAAACTATGGTTACTGTGACGTAATTAAAAAAACTTTCGCAGGCACATCCTTCCTGTGGTCCTGGATGTTTCTGATTGCATGAGTAATGTAATATTTGTTTGCTTAATATGTTACATCAAAAAGACAACAGCTTCTGAAGGAAAGCACTCCCTATTCTTTAGTGTTTTCCTGTTATTCTGTTACTTTCAGTAACTTGTCTCATGTTTTCTTTTATTTATTTTCATATCTAAAATTAATTCACTCCACACTGGAATTATTCCAGAGTACTCTATCATTTGGTTTTGCAACTGGTTATATGAACCAGTCAAGTATGGTTCAGAAAACATGAAGGCCTAAGAAAAGAGGGTTTTTCAGAGCACTTCAATTTGTCTAAAATATTTTCTTGAAGTTTACCAGAAATAAAAATCTGTGTGCAGAATCTTCTGCATTTGGAACTCATCTGTAAGATTTGTCAAATGCTTTGACTGGGTGAAAGTGACTGCAGTTTAATAAAGCCAGAGCAGCAAAGAGAAACATGCAAAAACAGTCCTAATAAGTTCAAAGTGCCTTCTTGCATGTGCATATTCATGTGCTTAAGTTTCTTCTTAGAACAAGACCCACAGGGATACAAACAAAAGACAAGGCGTTGATTTTTGTTCAGGGAAAAGCTAACACAGCCCATGTCTAAAAGTTACGTAAGATAGAGTCTAGCAGTTTTGGCTCATATTAATAGCTATTTCTGTGTTTGATTCCAATTAGATAACATCTTGTTCTAAATTAATTATTTGACTTACAACTTGCCAAATACTTGCTTTACAGACCCAGTATTTCAGGACATCAACATGGCAGAAATATCCTTTGATAATGTTTTCAGGTTTATAAATAGCGAACGCAGATGCTGCTCCCCAACTTCTGCTTCAATCCAGACAACAGGTGGGAAAATTGTGAGTTTGTATTTTGTGATGTTTGGGCTCACTTATAGCTAATACCATCCTGATTGCTCCACATCTCAGAAAAACAGAGGGGCTCGGCCCATTTATCTTAGGCTTCAATGCACCTCCAGATACTAAGTCTAGCATTTAGTAGAGATCAGAGGGTGACAGGCCGTTTTGATAGCTAATACCAGTGAAATAAAGATTTACACAGTTCTCCCACCTTTATCCTGAGTGTCTTCTAATTATACCTCCTACATATATAAAAACAGAAAAAGTGATGCAGGAGCTGGTGGTTTCCAGACTGGATGCTCTATTTGACTGTCTTTGTGACTGCACTTCTGATGACTTGATGAGCTTGACAAATACTAAAATTTGGGAGTAAAATTCATATTTTGGCATGATTTACAAACAGCAAATGCCCTGTGGGTGTTAAAATCAGAATATTTACCTAAGTACTTCAGTGAGGATCTATATTGCTAAGTTTAGCTACAGTTTATATTTCTGGTTAAATTAACTCACAAATTTAGCCAGAACTTTCATTAACTTTTTAAATTAATGATTTTGCAGTTGTCCTTTTGTAGGTGGCAGTGCAAAGCAAGGCTTACACATTGTGTGATACTGTAATTGATGACTGCGTTACAAGAAAAAAGATCACATTTGAAATTAAACATGGATTCTTAATCCTGAATTTCTTAACTTTTGACTGCCTGTTTTTGCACTTTAGTAATACTCCTCTGTTAGGTAATATAATGCACACACATAGGACAGATATTTGTATTTGGCTAGGTTCCTTGCAGAATGGAGTCTATAGGAGGAAACACTGGAGATCCAATCACAAGACAGCGGAAAAAAAAGGCAATTTTGTCATTTTGAATGACATCCAAAATAAGCATGTTGTTGAAAATGCAATGAATAGTCCCATAGCTTTGACACAGAAACATTCAGCAAGAAGCATTACACAAATTATTTTTTCAGCATTTAATATATGCAAAATACCATAAATCAAGCACAAGCTACTGCCAGACAATCAAGAGAATGAAAAATACATTAAAGAAATGTCATATGTAAATAAAGCAGATTGTCAGTGGGTCTTAAAGATGTGTTGAGAATTACAGGAACATTTGTTCCCGTATTGCTCACTGTATCCAACGTCATTTAAATGTGGCTGAGATTTCTTATAAGGTGATATACTTCTTATCATGTAATATCCTGCAAAGTCACCACAGTCACCACACTTTGCAACAGTTAGGACACATCTTCAGTAGTCAGTTCTGAAGAGCTGATGATCTGTTAAACCAAGAAACTTTATAATTGCAGACAGCATGATTAAAAATAGGCTCAAACTATTCTTGAAGGAAAATATGGCTGGCTGATAGGATAGTCAATCTCAGAGTTCGTTTGCTTTCCAAAATTGCAGCTATAATTAGTGTGTCAGTCATCCTGGACTGCTGTCCATAGTAAGGATGCACAGGTGTTAGCCTATCATCTATAGGCATTGCACAATATATTAGTTTAAGCAGTTTAAAAGTTGCCCTTAAGTATACTGGATTTTCATTAAAATATTGATACAACAAAGATTCCTATGTGAACACAGAGCTGAACTCAGTCTTATACCAAGCCGAGAGCTGTAGCTTCAACAGAATCATACACATACACATATGTAGCAAATACTGGAATCAATATCAAGGCTCATAAAAATGCACCAAATATACATCAGTAAAACAGGATCTTTGAACCTAGAAGGCAATAGATGGAGTTAATTTGGGAAATTTGAATATAACTTTAAATTGCTAAATTTACTAATTGTGGTCAGCCCAGCAACTCCTTGGTACTGGAGACTTTAGGGAACTGGTTGTTCCACCCACATCAATTCTAAGCTAACGACTGTGCTGATTATAGGTATTTATTCATAATTTTCTTTGGCAAATGGGCTCATTCCCTTTCTGTCATCCTTCCTGGAAGGTAAGAGAATTTTTTACTCATTTCTGAATGGTTTCAACCAGCAGAAGCTGAGTAGGAGGACAGAACGTCTAGATCACTTTGACTCTTTTTTTTAATCCTTTTCTTGACTTGTAGCCTGATTTTGCAGCCTTTAATCACATGAGAAATACTGATCACAAGACAATATTAATATTAAGACAACTTCAGGCAGTATTCATATGAGTACTTTATACTGGATTCTTCCTTTAATCTTTCAAAAAAAATTAAATCTAGAAATACCATTCCTTTGATAGCAATGATTTCTAGCAATGTTTTTCCCCTTTTTCCTCCATCAAGATGTGCTTTGCCAAGGCTACTACCTTGTTCAGCTATCTCATATCAAGTAATCTCACTGATAGCTATTGCATACATTGTGCCAACAAACAGTTCAGAAAATGAAATATTCATTTAAAATGCACATAACTTAGCAGTGGTAGCTCAGAAGCAGCAGCAGCAAGCACAGAAACAGTGCTTGAATTAATTAGAATTATAGCCTTTGGGTTTTATATGTGCTCTTTGAATTCTGGGGATGTCTACCATTTTATCTTAGATATCAAAAGTAGATGTGAAATCTTATAGTTTTTTCTTCCAAAAGAGGCACATTTTTGCAAACTTTGTTTCATATTATGCTGTTCAAGTATTCCAGTTTATCATGGACTGATGTTGAGGTAACACTCAGCTGATAGATCACACACTTTTACCTGTATGACAAACTTAGATCAAAAATTGGTATTTCCCTATTACCGCTGATAGCACATAGACAGCACATTGAATATTGATCTTTAAGAAAGGAATCCTTAGATTTTAGATAATATCAATGTAACCATCTTCCTTTCCGATTTTGAAAACTACTATGCTGTGTAATAACTGGGGTTCCCTCCCTCTTCCCTGGTTCACAAATGTCTCCAAGAGAACTGCACTGACCCCTTCCCTCTGTGATTTGTCCAGACTGGATTTTTATTCACATACAGTGACAATAACACTATGGAGAAGGGAATTCCTCCTTCTAGAGAAAGAGCCCACTACTGTCATGGGGATAATTAAACACCATCTGTGAGCATCTGTTTTACCAGGTGTGATGCTAGGATCCTCTGTATTATGAAGTGGAAGGACTGTCTCTCAGAAGGGTGACACTGGCAGCTTTTACGGACTGGAATCATCTGCCTGACAAGGAACCCTCTGAATGACTGACCATAAAGATGCATCACTAGGGATAGTTCCAACATAAAGGAGGACCATGAGCCTAGAAAATGGTAACGTTGTTTTACTTGCTATTGGCTGAGTATCCAGGTCAAACTGTCTGCTTTTTGTGAAAAAAAAAAAAAAAAGAAAAAAAAAAAGAAAAAAGAAAAGTATTATTTGGCACAGCAAAGTACAAACATATTTGAAGTTATTTAAATTGCATCTCTAAAGACTGTACAATGAAGCTCACCCCAATTCACAAGGCATTTTCTGCTCAAGACATCATATGATCTCAACACTACAACTGGTTTTGCTTCCAGAAGGAATAAAAAGAGATGCAGAGATTTTAAGATTATCAAAACAGAATTTACTCCACATTTGGGTATTGTGGTTAGCTAGTGGCAGCTGGCTCCAAACTAGACATATAATGACAACAGGGCTTAAATTTTGTAAGCCAGACCAAAGTTGCAACTATTTTTCTCTGCTGTGCCCTTTTCATTTATATGGACACCAAGAAGCTTTAAGTACCTTGGATGCTGGAAGGGTGTTCTAGTCCAAGCAGGCTCCAGTATAAATGGAAAAAAAAAAAATGTACAGAAATCCACAAAGTGCGAGAAGAATTTTAAACTACTGTGTAAAAATAGATTACAGAGCAATTTGGGCAAGAGAAAGTCTTGACATGTCAGATTGTTGCTGGGACTCTGCTGGGCAAAGAATACTGTTCTTTCTCTACTTGTTTGCATTCTATGGCTGTAAGTAACAAGTAAACAAACCCTAAACCATTAATGATGAAGTCATTGAGATAAATATAATAACAGAAATATATGAAATAAGCTTTGTACTTTTTGCAAGATTTTTGTTTTTTGAAACATTCTGTTTTACAACGGTCTTTTGAAAGCAGGACTCTTTAAATGCTGCCTTTTCTGCTCATAAAGTGGAGGAGAACAGTGAAAGGACAACAAAGCTTTGCAATCTTTTTGAACTATTTTGGGCTAAATCAGTTGTGTGAGACTTTTGAAATTATAGAAAAGTTTTATTATAAATATAAATGGTGTAAAATCTTTGCTTGAAATGATGTTAAGCACCCGTTTTAAATGCATTTTTCTTTGAAATATGACTCTAAGCAATGATATACTGATACATGTATATGGAGGACTCAAACCCGATATTTTAGGGAAGAGACAACCAGGCTGGATAGTCTTTGGATGAGATATATTCAAGGTTGCTAAGTGGGAAGCGGGTGACTTGCTCAAGAAATCACCTTAGCTGACAAGTTGGGGAAAGGATCAACTATAAAAATGTGTTTCTTATTTTTCCTTTGTTGGCCACTGATAGCCACAGCTGGAGACAGGATAATATATTAAATGGTCTGAACAAGTATGGCGTTCTTTCACTATGTTCTCATCTTTGCCGCAGGAAAATTATTTAAAATTATCATCAGAGTAGAGACTCTGTCATGGAAGAAGGTGTAACTATAGATATAACCAAGATATAAGTACATATATAGAAATGTAGAGGCTTAATGCTTGTTTACAATAATGAAATTAAATCTAGCAGGGACAATACTACTATTTATAAATATATATGTATAGATGAGTGAAGAAAAAGTGTCTGCTAGATTCCTGGATGACCAAGCTGGACAAAAGAACTGTATAAATTAGAGGATAACACTGGAACAAATTAGTATGAACTGATCACAAAAAGTGGAGTTTCTAATCACCAAAATAAATTATTGAAAAGCTTTCTAACAGGAGAGAAGCAAAAATCTGAATGGATTTTTGAGAATGACCTTTGTAAATGGCATTACATGACAAGATGTCTGTGATAGCTCAGATCTGAATGTGGTACCTCAGACAAAACCCTTAAGTTTGTATGCGTCTATGAAGATTATACAAAATAATAATGTTCCAGGAACAGTCATTGTACCAATACTGGCAGAACTTCCCTGCAATATCCTGAAGGAATGACCAAGAGGTTTGCTTCAAAAGTGTATCCCTGAACTCAAATGCCAATATAGAAATGTCTTCAGAGTATTGAAGTCCCATATACTAAAAATAAGCGTCTAGGAAGCTGACAGAGTTAAATGAAAAGTCAGTAGGTGCTGGTCAGCTTGCTGACCGCAGAGTCTCTTCTCCATGCATACCTGGCTTCCCTTTCCCAGGAGGGGCAAGGAGACAGAGGGACCTGCAGGCTGTGGGTCAGCAAAGCTTTATGCACACTGGCAGAGAAAACAGGAACGTACCTGCTACACGCAACAAGGGAGACCTATCACAATGCAGAGTCACCAAACTGAATCTCAAATAAAAGATGTTTGCAGCGCACTACCCCTATTTCATCATCTTTGCTTAGGACTTTGGTGTCTTCAGTTCCTGTATAGGAGTCATCACCGGCAGCTCTGGGGTCTCAGTATGATCTTCTTCTGCATGGTGTCTGTTGGTGCTCAGGCAGGAACATAGTGACTGATCCTTGTGGATTGGATGGCAGCTCAGCTGTTGCTCTGAGCAGGGCACTAGCACCAAGGAGGTAAGTGCTCTTGTTCTGTTGGGGATGTAAAGTCCAAAGTTGACAGGGCTGTCTGCCGTGCCCGTATTACTTTCTCTTTCCTACAATCTATGTGCCAAGTCGCAATGTTTTCCTTGTAAATTTTCTAACAGGCTTTTGAATTAAATGAAAATGAGGTTAGAAAGCTTTATGCACAACTTAAGGATATCTTCCTCTTGTGGTAGCTCTGCCATAGCTGCAGCTGTTTTTCATGAATAACGAATCCTCCCTGGATTTCTTATTTAGAAGAAGGGAATACGCCTCTACATTTGCTGTTTTTCTGTTTAAATGTCATGTTTAGTGTCATAGACTTCTGGTAAAAAGTATTTTTGGACATAGATATGGTAGACATTTTTTTCAGAGAGGTTGTTCAGACTATGCAGCCAGAAGGCCATTAAAGAACTTAAGTAAAACTCTTTCTTAGTGACCCAGCTTTGCCTGCAGTAGCCTTATCTCTTAGCACCCTACACAGAAATGATTTCTTACACCCCTGGACACCAGAGTTTTTACTTTTCCCAAGTGAACTTCAGTTTATGTTGATCCCACAAGCAATGCCCCATCTGCAGTCCTGCTGCAGTCTGACTCACTGACTTCTGCTTTCTATTAATTTAGTCAGTCCTTTCACTGACCTCCCAGACAAATGTCAGGCAATATTTCTTCTACTTATACTGGATTGATTGCTCTCTCTCTTTTACTTAAGGAGTCATCTTGTTCGATAGAATAGATTACTACCCTTTTTGATCAGTTTTCCCAATTTTATTAGTGAGTGGAGTGGTATTACTTTGTCATTGCTGGCACCAGCTCACTTTCTGCAATTACTAGTGGGCTTGTGAAAATACGGATTTTTCATTTCCACTGTAAAACCAAAATAGCTGTTAAAAAAAAAAAAAGAAAAACAATCCAGTCAAAGATATTTTGCCAATGTCTTCTTTTTGAAGGAAAACGATGAAATATGGAACTTAATTTAATATGAAGTGTTCTATTTAGCTTGAAAAGGAATATTTTCCTAAAAGTGCCAAAAAATGAAAGAAAAGAAAATGGGTCTTGGTTTGCCAGTCTCCGAGAGGAAGTGGCAGTTATGGTTCTCCTTGATCTAATAGTTTAGACAGTCACATTATTTCTGGGAGACTCAGGTACCAAAATGTTCTGTCATGAGTTGAATATCTTAAAGACTGTTCTAAAACAACTCCTGTGGTCCTTTGTGCTGGAACTGCTCCACTTTGAATAGACCACAGGGTGTGTAGAGTATAAAAGGGGAAATTTCAGTTTAATGGGTAGGACCGTAGTGAATACAATTTTGGCTTGTGCTTCAGCAAGTATTTTTAGATGGTGTGTGTGTAAGTACATACAGATGTCTATGTACATGTATATGCAGACAATATGCATATTAGAATATGTGAAAAAACCCCAACTTACATATATGAACACATAAAAATACACCTATGCAGACACATGTACTTATAGTTTTTATATATTGCATGATAAATAACATTTCATGCTTGTTTGTGTGAAGGCAGATGAGGAAGGTTGATAAGGCCCCTTTCCCCAGGGCAGAATTGCTGCAGACTCAGGGGTGCTGCTCGAAACCCTTCCCAAGGTGGGAAGGGCAGGAACCGAGATCCGCACTCACACTGGGTGCTCTGATAAAGTACCATTTCTAAAAGTGCAAAGAGTCACTCTTCTGTTTTGTGAAGTCAGTAAAAATATTTTCAAATAAAGCCATGGAGTAATTTAACCTGAGTTTGCCAACATTCAGCCCAATACTGCTTCACCACAGCATCCTCATTTACCTAATGAAGGATCAAGAAGAGCTGCCATGTTAATTGTATTCTTTTTCATTTCATCTTATTCATATTATTTTGGGACCTATTGGCACTCTGTATGTTCCTGCCCACTAAACTGGAGCTCCCACTCTTTCAAGCTATTGCAAACAGTTTTCATCGATCTTTTCTGTTGGATAAACCTTCAGACCAATATTTTCTATTTTGTACTGTTAAGCACTGTCCCAGTGAATCCTCCTGACTTGTTTTCAGAAACTTCATCCTCTCCTCTGTCTTTAAAACTTTAAGACTTCTTTGATAACTGCTCATTTTATCCTCTTCTAGGAATAAAATCGTTTCCCGAAACATAGGGTGAAGTGCTTATTTTTTAATGTGCCTGAATCATGATGATTCCTTTAACTATGAGGTATTACAAATGCACACTAACACTAAATAATAAGTCATTAGTTTGGTCATCATACTATTCCTTCAAATCTTTTTTTTTTGTTTTGTCTCCTTTGATACAGAATATTTGTACTTGTGTGTATAAATATGATTGGTGCCTCTCATGTAGTGAGAATTAACAGAATAGGATTAGTAGTTTGTAGTCACTGAACCAGTGTAGTTCAGTGTAGTTTGCCAGTGTAGTTATGTGGAATATTAAATTCATTGAGTAATCTAAAAGTAACATCTAGAAACGTCACCCAACTTATAATACACATGTAAGTATGTATTCATATAACGTCAGTGACAAACAGCTCTGAAAAAGATCTGTACTCTTTAACAGTACCAAGTGACGGTTTGCTGACTCACAACAAGTCAGTTTAAAAAGAAGTCTGACTGCAGTGCTATCTTTTTGGAGAAGGAATTGTGGTTCATTACATTAGTAATGCAAACACCATGAAAACAGAATTTGCTCTGACTGAAATGACTACAGCGATGCAGGATTCAGTCATGCCTTTGAGGCTGTGAACTACAGCAGGAGCACTGTGAGGTTACCAGAGGCACAATGCCTGACAAATTTCCCAGCAAATCAGACTGGAACTGTATGCTCTGCGATTTGAAAGGTCTGGGTTCAGTTTCTGGCTCTGCTACAAATTTCCTCTAGGCAAATCACTCGCATCTCGCTGGGCCTCAGTTCTCCATCTGTAAAAGGGAGATAATGATTCCCTGCCTCGCAAAGGGTTTGTGAAGATCAGTTCATTAATGTTTGAAAGGTGCAGTGCTGGAGAGCATATCGCTGTTGAGCAGGTTGGGAATACAGCCTCAGCAATACTCCCTGAAGCTTGTGAAGCACATGCTTTCTTGAGGAAATATGCTTTGTTTCCTCTTCCCCAATTTGGTGAGAATGGCTGCAGTCTTCCCACTTCAGACAGCGCACAGTCTGGGGAAAACTTGCAGTGAAGTGAGTTGCCTAAACATCAATTTGAAGAAGTGAGAGGAGTAATTTTTCTTGTTTTCTTACTCTTGTCTCTATCCAGGTTATGCTCTAATTTTGCTGTTGAGACTTTTGATATACAGAACCAGCTGACATGGTGAAAGGTTTATCTGTTTTTTTTTCCCCCCTTCTATCTATCCACAGCAGAATGAAGCTACTGTTGGTTGACAATTAGCAAACAAAAAATAGAAACTATTCCCTTCCCCTCCTGCAGTGTTATTATTCAAGCAATGTTTAAATGACAGCATTTTTTAAAACTGTAAAACTGGAGAACTACAAGATGGATTGAGGACAGCCCTGAGGAGAAGGACTTGGGGGTGTTGGTGGATAAGAAGCTCAAGATGAGCTGGCAGTGTGTGCTCACAACCCAGAAGGCCAACTGTATCCTGGGTTGCATCAAAAGAAGCATGGCCAGCAGGTCAAGGGTTTGTGAAGATCCAGATTCTGCCCCTCTACTCCGCTCTGGTGAGACCCTACCTGGAGTAATGCATCCACCTCTGGCACACCCAACATAAGAAGGACATGGACCTGTTGGAGTGGGTCCAGAGGAGGGCCGCAAAGATGATCAGAGGGCTGGACCACCTCTCCTATGAGGAGGGGCTGAGAGTTTGGGTTTTTCAGCCTGGAGAAGAGAAGGCTCCAGGGAGACCTTATAGCAGCTTTCCAGCCAGCCAACAAACAGGGCCAACAGGAAACATGGGGAGGGACTCTTTATGAGGGAGTGTAGTGATATGGTGATGGGTAATGGTTTTAAACTGAAAGAGGGTAGATATTAGGAAGAAATTTTTCACTGTGAGGGTGGTGAGGCACTGGAACAGGATGCCCGGGGAAGTTGTGGATGCCCCATCCCTGGAGGTGTTCAAGGCCAGGTTGGATGGGGCTTTGAACGACCTGATCTAGTAGGAGGCGTCCCTGCCCATGGTAGGGGATTGGAACTTGATGATCTTTAAGGTTCCTTCCAACCTAAACCATCCTATGATTCTAAGATTAACAGAATTACTACGTTATCCAGGCCTGACAGCTCCCATACACCGTGTATTCTAAAATAGATGACCTAGGAAAATGTTACATCTGTTACTTGTTGTTAAGTTTCAGACCTGAATTTCCAAATCCTCCCTCTATAAGTTTTAGTCCTCCACCCACAAAAGCACCTGAGAGGAGGTGGTAGATTCTCTCAGAAAAATCCATCCAGAGGTGCTGAGGGGGCATTAGGCCATGAACACTTAAAATATTTTACCCCAGAGATATTATACTAAGTAGTAGACAAAAGGTCCTTTATGAATAGTATTTGTCAGAAAAGGGCCAGTGGTAGAACGACCTGTCTGCAGTAACTTTGTGCTGTTTTAGGCAAAGATAAAACTCAGCCTCACAGTCTCTCTGATGAAACAGTATTTGCTGTAACCTTTTAGGGGTGAACACGTTTTAGCTGAAAACATTGTGAGAAGGCAACACTGAAGCAGAGAGACTCAACAACATACAAATTCATGTGGTAGTCTTTGTTTCCTCAGTAAATTCAGCTCTGGGAAGAATTTGTGCCTTTCTTACAGAGAATGGTCCCTTTCCATGTGATGATCATCCTGTACATAAAGCCTTTCGGTGCAGAATTTCTTCAAGCTTCCAACTTAAATCGTAAAAAATGTCAGGTAAGTGAAGAGACGAAAGTGAACACATCTTGACTAAGGTGTTATTTAGTTTGAATAAAAAATTACTAGTAGCATGTTGACAGCATGTGGGTGGTTTCAATGATAGTTGTTAGCTTCTCTGGGAATATTCCCCATTTTCCCTTCTAAAAGATGACCCCATGTATCCATTTTTGGAAGGGTATGTGTTGCAGATATTGCATCTGTGGTTCCTAGAGAAATTAGTTCAAGGAAATGTATTAAGAAGAAAATCACAGTTATAGTACCTAAATTCCTTGCTTTCTGTAAAAAATCTTCATAATTGGGGCTATTATATAAACAGACCTGTGAGATTATTTGAGAACACCTCCTATTTACTCTATTACTCACCTGGCAGAAGAAAAAATCTTGCAAACCATCAGTCTCCAGACCTTGAAAATTCAGCTTTTCTGCACGATTCTTGCACCTCACTCATTAATAAAATATCAGAGTGCCTTCTACTCAAATTAAATTACAAGATTAACATCTATCAACTGCAGTTCTTTCTCTTTTTTCCCCTTAACTTTAATGTTTCTCTACAATGGCTTAATTGAGATCAATGGGAATAGTTGCAGAATAAGGCGCAATTCAATGTGATGTGAGAGTTGGGGTTGATGTAAAAAGGGATAAGAGGGATCAAATGAGAAGAACAAGTCACCACTTTGCCCATCTGTGCACTAGAGAGCAAAATAAGCTGGATTCTGTATTCACCTCAGTTCTCTCTCTTCTGCGGCCACTAATCTAACTGTCTAAAAGCAAACACAATGAGTGCAAGGTGGATCTGATGGCAATAATGCAGTATGGGATCCTTATCCTGCAGCCTGGCTTCCGTTCAACACACCACTCAGCCATAGCCTGTGGTGCGGGAGACAGGCAAGACCGCTATGTTTTTCATGTACTTAGAAAAAAAGAACAAAGACCCTGATCATATATGTTTTGGTGTTCCAGCATTCCTGGAGTGGAGGTCTCTGCTCCATAAAAGCACTGGCTGGGATGTTATTCAACCACATGCTTAATCTTTTGTGCTGTGGATGTATTTTTCTCTGTTTAGAATTGTTGCTGGTTACTCTTTTTTAAGTAAAGAAAAATGGATCATCTGTTATTAAGGTTTTACACAAACGGTGTTAGAGAATAAGAGGAAATACTGTTGTTTAGATATAAAAAGAGTGTATTTGGCATATATACATATATAATTTGCAATTGTATGGCTCTATAGAAAATATCAATTACTTATTCACAGATGAAAAGAGTGGATCAAAACAGGCAAAGAATATCCTGAAGCATGGCAAGGAGTCTGAAGTAAGGCACCACTAAAGGCAAGCAGGATGAAATTTCATCCTTGGTACTTGCCCATCGAATTATTTCTTTAAAACTGCACCTGATACCTGTCAGGGTGTTTAATGTTAATGCAAATTATTTATTTTTTCTGCCAGGAGTCACTGAAGTTCAATATGAATCACTACCCTGTTGTCAGAAAGGTAAGGGAAAGCTGCTTTCATTTGGGTCTCAGGCAGAAGCATCTGCACGGGCACAGGACCACCACCCAGTGAGGGGCAGGAGGAGCATCGGCACAGCAAAGCTGCTGGGGAACTTTGGCCACATTATGAAGTCTATAGTACAGTCTTATAAAAAGGATGCCAGCTTTGGTATCTAAGACAACTGCTAAAATAATATTGAGGTACATAAATATAAAGACACTGGAAACCATTTTATGTTAGATCTCCATCCTCCCTCTTGAGAAGGGAATATGTAATTTCTCTGACTGCATTCTCCCACACCATGTGTGCAGAAATCCCTTTATGTCCAGGGATTTCTGTAGACAGCTTGGAAAAGCAAGTGTGAAAGACTGATCGAATTCATTCCTTTCTTTCCATTAACTTTCTGAAATTCTCCTCAGCAATCATAAACTTTTCACATTGCAATTTTCACATAATTTTCAAATAATATCATTCAAATGCTAAAGCATTCTGTCAACAATTTTATTTCCATTTCTTTTCTCTTTGGCTCCATTGTGCCCTGAATTTTTTTCTCCATCTTTGTGTCCCTTTATCTATTCTTCTTCAACATTAAATTAATTAAAAACATATCAATAGAGAGGATATTCTTATAATAATGGGGCTTTGCATGTGTTGTATAATCTCCCAGTTATCTCTTACCTGGTATTCTTCACAGACACTTTATCATCTAGAATGTAAAGAAATTAAAGCGTCACCTGGCTTCTATGACTGCTGAGCACCAGCCTCAGAGTAACAATCTTTGATTCTCCTTAAATTTCATTGCATTTGGGTAGTTTAACTGATACCACACTTGCACTTTACTTGCAGCACCTGGTTCGAATAGTGTCTCATACATTTTAATACAGTCATTATACTATTTTGGAACAAAATCTGAAGCCTAATACTTAAAACAATTCAGTGCTACAGAGACATTTACCTACAGACCTGAGAAATAAAGAGAACAAAAGAAAAAAATACAAATCAATCTTGCTCCTCTAAGCCCTGATGATCAGTTGCTTGCATTTAGACAAACTCCTATTGAACTTGGATGTACATGATTGTTGGGTAAACATGTCATAAATGATAGAAGGCATAAAAAACTAGGGAGGCAAGTAGGCCTACTGGATCATTCCCCGCTCACTCTTTCAACAGTTAAAAATAGTATCCTGTAACAGTCATCTGCAGTAATAATAGCCCACCTGAGTGGGCTCTGCCAAATTAATATGTTGGTGGGTACTTGTCTGAATGTGAATGGTTGTGTTTTACTGATGATCTGTGACGAATTATAGCACTGAGTATGTAGATCAGCTCTGTTGCCTTGAAGTCTGCTTGAAGTTTGAAATTCACCTTTTCTGATTTTTTTTTTTTAATTCAATATAATGTCTTAATCAGTCTACTTGGAATTTGAATAAATGAGCTTCTTAAACACCTATTTTGAGCCCACCATTTATTATTTACATTTTCCCTATTGAACAAGGTATAAGCATAGTATTTTTTCCAGTTCCCTTTTTTAAATTAATGAGTTCACACTTCAAGATATTTTTAAAGTTACTCATGCAAATGGGGTTGTTCCAACTTCTTTTCAGCATTACAAAATTGTTTTCTAAAATATAATATAGTAGAAATTCCTTTCCACTGGAACATTTCCCAGAGGGGTAAAATTCATTTCACCCACCTAAAAAAGTATAATGGGACTTTTCTGAGTAAGTTTTCAGTTTGGGAATTTATCCACATTGCATTATAAATGTCATTTTGCTCTGTGAATAACATCCCAGCATGCTGACCTTTAGTTATAACCTCCACCTGGCAGGAAGAAACAGCATCAATCCCAGATGAGAGGAACTATTCCAGAAGGGGATGCTGAGGGTGGGGGACGGAGATCCTCCTGAAGGCTACTCACAAACAGAAGCACCAGGGGGACCCTCTCTTTGTGTGGGTGGGCTGTTGGTGCGGCACTGATCCCAATGGACTGCTTTTGCAGAAACCCACATTAGCTGATGGGGGGGGGAAACCCCTTCTACAAGCAAGTAGGTGGGAAACTAGTTGGTCTTTCAATGATACCCTGCCCCAGATGTGAGAGAAGTAGGTTACTATGTGAGCAAAGAGTGACCGAGGCATTTACTCCTGGCTGGAGTCCAGTGGGGCTGCATCTTTGCAGGGTCAGCAGGGCAGTGGGCTCCAGCAGTGCAGTGGCTGATGTCCTATGGTGTGGGTGTTGCCGGGCAGGGAGACTACGGGCAGCAGTGTCCTGGGCAAGGGGTTGTTCAGGCTGCTGGGGGAGGGTCGGCATCAAGGTTTAGTGCATCCATCTCCATCTCAGTCACACCTGTTGGTCCCAGAGGACTAAAGTTTGCTGGAGCTGGACAATGGAGGTCCAACTGCTGGTCTCTGAGGTTCCTCTAAGTCCCTGAAGAGAAAGGAACAGGACTTACTGCTGGTTTTGTGGTCGGCACAACACTCTCTTGAAGCTGCGTCTATTAACAGGCATCTTAAAAGCAGCAGTAACCTTGTAATGAAGAGGAAGATGTAGACATCCCTGGCAGTAAGAGAGAAGCAGCAATATGCATTGATTAAATGGTTTACCACTCACAAATGAGCCAAACCCAAGTAACAGCAAACAGACATAAGGTGGCTACTCTGATGAACATCTGTTCCTCTAGTTAAATGATCCCATTTACTACGGAGAATTTATTTTCTTCATGTGTTTTCTTCATAGAACGGTTTATTTGAAAAAAAATAAAAACCAGTCTGTATGCTTAAGATTTAAATAATTTCAACCAGTGCCCAATCATTTATTATATGTGGAATAGAAGATATTAAATATGGCCATGCAATTTAATAATTACATAAATTACCCACCTAATATTCATATGCATTAAAGTAACTCTTTCCACAAGGGCTTGTACAACCGTAATCTGCGAGATCCATGTGAATCTTCTTCGGAATCTTTATTAGATATTTATTGCAAAAGAGTAGGACCAGTGGCTGGGTCAACTGCCTAGGAAAGTCATGGAGAGAGTTTCAGATAACAGGAATTTCTATAAATTTAATACTCTACCTTGATACTCTAGAAAATAATAGAACATATTTCCTACAAAGTGATGTATTCTTTTGATGTGAACCATCTGTCAAGCCTATAGCTGGACCTGCCTCAGGTATTACCAAGAGTCAAGCAGCTTCTAAAATAGGAAGAATTGTGGAGTTAGACATATTTTGACTCAGTGTAAAAAGCAAGAAAATTTAGAGGGAAGTGCAGGC
Organism: Charadrius vociferus; assembly: GCF_000708025.1. NCBI lineage: Eukaryota > Metazoa > Chordata > Aves > Charadriiformes > Charadriidae > Charadrius > Charadrius vociferus. The sequence goes on from NW_009661370.1 coordinate 767,901, forward strand.
AGTTGGTAAAAACTTAGGAGCATAGGAAAGTTGAAATTCCCAACTGTATGAGGTGGCAATACAAGAGGTCATTACTTAACATGATTCAGGGAACACAAGGGCAACCCTTACCCTTGTTGCAAGCAGCCACGCCAATAAATGTTTTTTTATTTCCATCCACAGAAACCGGCTCCTCTTTTTACAAACCCCATGGGTATTCATCTCTTTCTCTGCCTATGACTCACTCTTCACAGGTATTGAAAAAGCTTTAATCATCCAGTAAGGAAGACTAGCTAATGCTGCATAATTTAAGTGACCAGTTTTACATCATGGAAAAAGCCAAAGTAGCTGGCTGCAGCTGGATTTTTCAATGCCACTTATAGATTCCAGTTTTCAAGCCATAAGCCAAGTGCTTCTGGAAGAAAACCAAAAGGGAAAAAAAAAAAAAAAGGAAAAAAAAAACCACCAGAATTCAGACCTGTCTATGTATGAAAAGTTTAGGAATGGCAGAATACGTTGAAAATTTTGGAGATTTATCTGGAATGAAAAGAGAAGCAATGATCCCCTGGCAAGTTAAGATGAAAACTTGTAAATCGGAGAGTACACACCTAATCCTGTGCTAAGCACCAGCAAATAAAGTTAGTTTGACCACAGCAGTCATAGGTGCAGTTAGCTATGCTGTTATGAACTAATTAAAGCTTTCACTGTTACTTTGGCTGACTAAAGGAAAAGATCATCAAAACATACTGATTCTTCTCAATGTCTTTGGGTTGGAATTTGGGAAATCTGGATCCTTGCATTGGAGCAATTTTGTTCCAACCATGCTCTTTTCCCTGCAAAAGGTAAATTACAGCCACTCTGAAGGGACTGAGCTCAACTCAGGAAAAACTATAAAGCTGGATGTCCTGTGATACCCAGTAGCTTGTATTAAGTTTCTTAATGTGCCACTGAGTAGGCTTTTAATCTCTTTGTCCATATATGCCACCTCAAGATATCAGGATAATAAAAACAGTAATACTTTAAGGGCTTAAGCAATAGGACTTCTGTGATGCATGGGGCTTGGTGCTGGCAGGGCACCTCTCTCATTGTGTCATTACGCAGTGCACAGTGGGACCTCTGTTTTCTTTTGGGCATGGGAGCAGTCAGTAACCACAGCAGTTATCATTAAGTCAGAATGTTCTGTGTCAATTTTATCCTGGCAATACTCTCACACAGTATAAAATAACACATTGATAGTGATATTTTATACTACTATTGTACTAACTTGTTACTAACAATAGTGCATGTTACCACTTAATAGGAGTCTATGACAGAATGCCATACTGGCTCGGTTGTTGTGTGATACCCACGACAAAACAAATTCTTACAGAACTCTAACAACTGAGCCAATTGCCTAGATCACAGCCAATAAATTATATTGCTGCTACAAGCTGAACGGTAATTAACCATCACACAATGGATGTTTGGGAGTAAAGTGCTCCAACTCCTCTTGTGATTGCTGTTGTTCTGACTGAAGACAGATGTTTAACTATGCCGATATACATCAGTGTTTCATCCTGAATGAAAAGCGGAAGTTTTCAAATGAACTGTGATGGAGTAATTAAACTCATCTGCCTGGAGCTTAAAGCAGATAGCTTGTGATTTATGCACTCACAGTAAATTCCTTGCACAACTTTTCTCCTAGTGCTCTGTTATAGTCTGAGTGGCATTAGCTACATCATGGTAGAAAGATTCCTGACAGGTAGTATGAGATATGTGGTAAACCAGAGCAAGCTTCTGCTTGGGGAAAAATAAAGTGCCTGTGCTTTTAGGTTTTGGATTTTTTCTTTTCTTTTTTCAACAGTTGCTTTTTACACTGCAATTCTTCTTATGGAAAACTTTCTTAGACACATGCTTTTAGTGGCGGAGCAGCAAACAGAAGAACCTTGAAAACAAGGCAGAAGAATGCTATCAAGGAAAGGGAATAAGAGACAATTACTAGCTGCATACTAATACTCAATGTTTTTTTTTTACTTCTGTACCAAAAAGCAAAATAAAAATTCAGTGAAAGAAAATTTTCTATAGCTGTTATGAAACAGATTATAAAAGATTAACTTGAATTTTCCAGGAAAATGCTGTACCTTCCTTGCAGTAAATGTGTCTGAAAAGTGGCTTGCTGTTTGAAGCAGTGTTCAAACCTTCCCAATGAAATTTGAGTTGCTTGTCAGATGTGCACAATAGAAAAGCGGTACAGTTAAAAAGGAAAAGGTTAACAGTCATTCTGAGTTTCCTCAGCCTCTGTTTGATCAGTAAGAATATTAAAATTGTGTGCCTTATGCTCTGTAGCATAGTGAGTCAAAGTTATCAGGCAGAAAGTGCCAAGGTCCACAAGTTCATAGGGGCAGATAGTAGTTTACCACAGCCAAAGATCTAAAAGACCTAAGTAAGATCAATATTATTTTGGGGATGCAGTTAAGAACATGGTGTACTTCTACAAGAATATTTAATAAAATCTATTTTCTCCTCTGAAGAATTACACATATCCATCTCTGACATATAAACCAGCCTTTAATAGCTAGGTGCCAAGTACTTATTCCTACACCTCAGTTAAGACTATCTTTTGTCTGGCAAGACCATAGCCTCCGAAGCGATAAAGTATCTGGAGTTACAGAGACAGATGTTTGTGGCAAGGCGAACACAGACAAAATCGGATTATACTGACAATATTAAAAATGTAGTTGAGGGAGACAACTTGGGACAAAAATCTTTAAAAAGACTTGAACAATGGAAAGCTAGCAACAAATGATCCCAGCTGCTAACCAGGAAAAAGACTGAGCCTGAAAAATAGGAAAGGGAAAAAAATTAAGCTTGTGAAATGATTAGGTATTTTTTTTTTAAAGTAGATTCATTGTTAATCTTTGCATAAAATACTTTAATTCTAATAATCAAATATATACTGTGTATACACAGAAAGATCTGATGGTCCTGGAATTGAAAAGGAAGATATCACTTTCTCATTCAATTTGTCAAAGCACTCTTCAACACCACAGTTTTATCTGATTCTGTAAACTCAAGGTTAAGTTAGGGAATTATTTTTTATTTTTTTTTTTTTAAAAACTTTTCAGTTTGTTTGATTTTATACAGAGATCCCATAAAGCCTTTGTATGGAGGATTATCCTGTGAGAAGTTATCTTATGAAAACATCCATAGTATCAGCCCTCAGTATAAAACCTCCAAAAGTAATTTGATTTTCTTCCTGCCTAAGAATCTCCTAGTTCTTTTCTGACCTGATTAACACAGAAAAATGCTGAAACAAAAGTCAAGCTTTCTCACTGAATTATAGGCAGAATGAGGCAGGAACCTCCTGATCATATAGGTATGTATGAGAAGATATATTCCAGAAAAGGGGGTTTGGGGGTTGGGGGCGGGGGGACTCAAGAAACATGTCATGACACAGCATGATATAGCTCTTCAGAGATACCTCAGTGTTTCAGGTAGTCTGATTAAATTTCAAATTAATTTTATGTACACAATTTATATTTTAATAAATATATATGCATATTTATACAAATACATACCTGTCCCTTATTATACCAATGAAACGTGCTTTTGTGGGTTAAATCTGCTGTTATGGCCAGCAGAATGTCTGAGCAATCTTAAAAACACCATTGCTAATGGAAATAGAAATAAATCTTAATATATCTTTTTTACAAGCGGATGGGAAAATGAACTTCAGCACTGCAGTAGCACACACAATGCAGTTGGTTTCACGGTCTTTTAATATTTATATACCCAAGTCATTAACTTTTTAAGCAAGCAGGATAATTCATTTAATAGATGTATCCTGTGCTGTAGTCACCTATTAGTGACAAGCATCTGAAAACAATTAGCCATAGCTAACATTAACTCCAAGAGATGCATAGCCACAGTAATACTGCTATAAGGATGACTTAAATATCAATGCTTGCAGTCAGACCTCTGCTAAATAACATCACTGACAAATTTCTTGTAAGTACTGAATTACTGGACTATGTCTATTTTATTTTTTGTTGTTTTAACTCATAAGTATATAATAATGTTATAGAAATTTTGACATGTTCTCTAAATAGGAAGAATATATAGGCTATTTTTATACAGTAGTTGAGCTGTTCTTTTTCTGACTAGATTGTTCTTTGATATTGTTAACAAGTCAGGTGTTATTTGAAAACTATCTCAGAATGAAAATGTGTTTGAGGTTTGCAAAGTCATGTAAATGATGGATGAGGCGAATACAGACCCATTACTGGCCAAATCCCATAATACAAGAATTAAGGAGTAAGCAATGAAACTATTACAAAATTTATTTAAGATAGCTAACAGAGATCAGGGCTTTTTTCAAGGTGAATAGTGAACTTTCAAAATTTGTTGAGCTTGGCAGAAAATAGCTGGGTGATGCTACCAGATGCTACCAAAAAAATTTAGACAAATTCATAGGCTGATGTTCATAACGGATACGGATGGGAATGGGGACGAGCGTGTCCTCTGACATCCCTAATATCATCCTTGTGAATGATGGAAGAGTGTTAGAGCAATGGACCCCTGGTAGCAGCTCGGGTTTTAGTTATTTCACATTCTCGTGAAGTACTAGTAGACAGAGAAATTATGATTCAGACAACAAAAGTTACCACTATTGTCTAAATGCCTTCAAGATCTCTCCCTATGATTCCATGTGACACTTCAACAGTTGGGCTGCCCAACCACAGGGGTGAATGCATATTGCTTTTTTACTTCCTTTAAAAATGCTTCTTTTCACTGTGTATTTTAATGGACAAAAAAGGCTTACCACATTGTTGAATATACTGTAAGTGTCTGGCTGTACTTCTGATCGAAGAGTAAAGGCTGGCTGCCTCTCATGAGCTGCTCTTCACCATGCCAAGTCTTGGTGAACACTGTCATTCTTGTCCTTACCGAGAAGAGCTGTCAGATCAGGAACAAAGATACGCTCATGAGGAACCACAATGAAATTGCAAGGTAGGGATATCTGTATATTTTACACTCCAAGACCAGTCTTAGTCGAGGAAAAGAGAGAGTCCATGCATGTTAAACCCAGGAGGGGTCGAGGAGAAGGATGTGAGCACTGGTATGAACCAGCATTCCCAATTCAATGATGTGCTCAGCCAAAACAGGGTCTTAAGCAGAGCAGTTTATGCACTATGAATATTTGATGATGAATTATCTAGAACTGCTACCTCTGTACATTAAAGAGATTTAACAAGCCCTATTAAAGCTTACTTTTGTCCTTTTTCTTCCCTTCCAATATTCTCAAACCTGCACTCAGTAGCACTCACACGGACATTTTAAAACAGCTTCCATGTGGTAAAGAATGGAATTTCCTCAAAACAGTGTTAAAGGAACCTAAGCACCGGCTGATCCTGTCCCTGCTCAAAGGTGGATTACAGAGCAGGTACATGAACAGGCTTCGCAGCCTCTGAGGAGTAATGAAACAATTTTGCAGCTATTGCTATGGTTTCATAGGAGCTCTTTTCTCTTTTGACACAGAAATTTCTCTTTCACCTGAATCTACAAAAAGGATGTCAAGGAGTTGATCTTTCTAGCTGTAAATTCATATTGCTGCTAAAACACTCCTTTGGGTTTTCAGGGATGCCAGGCTGTGGATGTAGCCCAAAGCCAGAGATGCTGCTGACCTTCAGAGCGCTGCCCCTGACCCTGCAGTGCTCCACAGATCTCTCTCTCCTTTGGTCTTTAAAAGTCTGCCTGGAGAACTGAATTTGGAGAGCTAAGGTCAGTCCCAGCAGTGCTTGGAGCGGGATCATGGCTGAACAAGGGATACAGGTTGGAATGTTACGGTGTAAATCACTAAAGACACAGGGAAGAAAACTGGGCATCAAAATGTTAGAAAGTCTGTTCCTTTTCTAGGACACTGACAGAAGATTCTTTGCTTTTAGTGCAAAATCCTTATGCAGAAATTGAAGGGATTTTTGTTTAATACAAATAGTGAACCCTGTATCCATCTCCATCATTTTGAGTTACACCCAGAATAGATAAGTGAAGTCATTGAGTTGCAATGGAATAATTTGCTTTTTGCAGGTTTTGAACTGTATCTGAATACTGTCTAGATATTTTTGTCTTTCAGCTATGTCATTAGAAAAAAAAAAAAAAAGTCTTTAATGAGAACAGCTCGCTTTTTAAAGCAGTTTTTTGTCTGTTCCTTTAAGCAATAGCCTCACATTTTTCACAATGTGTTTTCTTGCTACAGAGGGAGACCATCATTACAAATGAAGATTAAGCATCAGGAGCACAGAAACTGAGAAACAAAGATAATACTGCTATACAAGTGACTTTAGAGTTACACATAAAGAAGAAGAGAAATACCAGAAGAATAAAAATAGGCAGAGTTACTGAATTAATATTTATTTCATATATTCTATTTACTGTCAACAGGAATTTCAATGGCAAAATGATTAACATATCTCCACTTCTTACTAAAAAGTATATTAGTAGTTTTTCATTTTTTTTGGTAGGGAGATTCCTAAGCTATGTAGAATATTTCAATCTATTCATGGTTAATGTTAAAATTGCCAAGGAAATTTGCATTGGAAGTATTTTATTTATAATTATTTTATAGGTTAGTAATAGCAAAATTTCAATTGCAGTCCTTTCTAGAGTTTAACAGAGTGAAACAGTAGCACAAGCTTTCACACATAAGCAGAAACATACATGCTCATATTAAACTCTCCTAAATATTTGACTCAGAAAATAAAACATTTTGTGCCCCAATCTAATGCCTGTTTAATCCACAGAATACATTCATGCCTATTCAGGTGAGAATTTATAACAGGCTGCACTGAGGACAAAAAGAATGCTAACAAAGTCCTATCTGGAAAGCTATTCACTTTTCTGCATAACACAGGTTTAAAGTGACCAGACATAAAAGCTAGCCAAGAACCCGGTCCCCCCCACCCCCAATGCAGTCATACCTCTCTATGTGAGAAAACCTGGATCCAAGCAGGATCCCATTTGCCTTTTTTAAATCAGAAAGCTTCACACTTGAAGTCATTTAGGTCAAACACCTGTGTAGTCAAATGATTCAGCCCACTTACCCTCTTACTCAACTCAGCCATTTTTGTTCTAATTCAAAAGAAATAAAGACTCTCTTTCTTTAGGAGCACGTTTCAGTGTTTAATCATTTTTCCTGTTAAAAAATAGGTCTTATTTTTATTTCAATTTGTTGCAAGCTTCCAGACATTGGTTGTTGCTAAATCTTTCTCACTGGAATGCTTTTACCTTCTGTACCACCTGTTCTTCCCCATGAAAGAAACAATATAACTTGCTTGTACTCCATGTGTGTTGAATAAAAATTATTATTATTTTTGTTACACACAGGAAGCTGATTTTATTTATCTGTTTGTTAGAACTTCAACGTCTTCCACAAAGTTATCAGAGAACCCCCATGTATTATAGCAGCATGTGTAGCTTATCCTCAAAATTGTTAAGTCTGTCGAGAGTGCTTCTCACCCAACCTTAAGACAGCTCCGAATAGAGACAATTTCTGGTTACAAAGTCTTGGACAGAATGTTTGGAGAGTGTATTTTGGTAGAAGAGTTTAAAAAATCAAAGGAATCATAGAAATGTCATTTATAAAATCGGAAAGAGACCAACATAACAGGTTTGCACAAGTACTACTACAGTGTTGTCAGTAAAAGTTTTGATTTACATCTTCTTTTAGATGGCTAATAACCATTTCTGCAGTTCACAGTCCACAGTTTTTTCATGTGTGTCTGACATATGTAATTCCTTCTTTGCAGGTTTTGCATCCTTGATGGCTGCACCTTCTACTGCCCCAGAGACCACAGCACACACTACAGAAAGGTTCTCTGGATACTAGAAGCTGGGACAGTCAACTTGTTCCTGCCTTCAGCTCTAGGCAATTAGAAAGGAGTGTTCCCTGGCATCAAAATGTCTCGTCACTCGGAGTGATGAGAAGGGACGGAGATAGAAAGGAACGGACACCTGGCCCCAGCCTTCAGCCCAGCCTCTCCCACCCGGAGGAGAAGAGCCCAAGCGTCTCCTTTGCACAACAAGATCTTAATGATCTCTGTGTTTCTTGCTGCTGCTTTTGATGCCTCGTTACATGTCCATCATCACTCAGCAGTGAAAGTGATGTTGTCCAAAGCCAGTTATCCAGGAATTTCCACGCCATCAGCTTAATATAATACTGACAACTGGCAAAGGAGCAGAAAAAACAAAGAAATGACAGATACATAATAGGAAAGATTTTAAACAAGTCATGTTGAATAAGTAGTAAAAATGCTTAATGGTAAGCAGAATATTTTGTATTTATTTGAGGAATACCAGACAATAAAAAAAAATGCAGGGGCAAAATGAAATTATGATTTTTTTTTATTTATTCTGTGAATTTTTGGCCTTAATGGGAATGTTTGGGAATGTTTTTGAGGGGAAAACAAAGGATTTCTCAAAAAAACATGGGTTTGTGGTTTGGTAATCCCACTCTTAGGGACAATATTCTGCTCTCATTTGATGTCTTTTAACACCTTCTCTGCGCATGATTTTGAGCAAAATGTCATACACCAAAGAGGCAAAAGAAGATGACAGGAGACCATGAAAAATCTGTGCAATAGCTGCAGGATACTGAAAATTAAAGGAGTGTACCCTGTTTGGGGTTCTTCCTGAAAGATTAGTATCCCAGAGAATGTGTAATATGTTGTCACTCAGTGTTTCTACTTTGATAATTTCAGAAGAATTAGGAATTACTGGAGAAAGGATATAATTGTCTGTCAAATGTCCTTTTGAAACAGCCTCTCCTCAGCAAGCCTAGCTTTATTTTCTGTTCCAAAAAGGAAACAAAAAGCTGAACAACGTGTACAAAAGACAGAACCACTGCTTTGGAGAACTTTTAGGTGAAGCTGTTGAACTTTCATTGCTACAGCTTCTTCAGGAGTTTCAAGGCAGCCAAATAAAAAAGTAGGCTCTCTACCCCAGGCTCTAGGGTCACAGCTTCCTTCAGGGCACATCCACCTGTGTAGACATGGGGTCCACCATGGGCTGCAGGTGGGTATCTGCCCCGCCATGGACATTCACAGGCTGAAGGGGGACAACCCACATCACTGTGGTCTTCTCCATGGGCTGCAGGGGAATCCCTGCTCTGGTGCCTGGAGCACCTCTTCCCCCTCCTCCTTCACTGACCTTGATGTCTGCAGAGTTGTTCCTCTCACATATTCTCACTCCTCTCTTCCAGCTGTTGTTGCACAGATTTTTTTACCTTTTCCCTTTCTTAAGTATATTATCACAGAGGCTCTACCATCATCGCTGATGGGCTCAGCTGTGGCCAGCAGCAGGTCTGTCTTGGAGCCGTCTGGCACCGACAGTGTCCAACATGGGGGCAGCTTCTGGCGTCTTCTCACAGAAGCCACACCTGCAGCCCCCTCTACCAAAACGTCGCCACATAAACCAAATGCAGGAGCAATTAAAAAAAGACTAATCATTCACATTTTCAACTCCCATCCCTTCAGTAGAGAATGAAGGATGAGATCAATGTTGCAACACCTACTTTTTGTCACCAATTACTCCATTACATCAATAGTGAATATAAAGCAATACTGTAATATTATTTCCAGTCACACCTTTTTATCTCCTACAGTTTGGAGTAACACTGTTTTCAATTCTTGCAGTGAATAGTTTGTACTGTATAACGTCATCAAGTTATTTAAACTTGTTGTAATAGTTGTAATTACTATAGTGGTGATCTAGACAACAGTGCATTGGTTACACAGTGACCACTTTCTTTTCCTCTGTCCCAAATTCAGAGTTATATTTTACACCTATAACAGCTGCCTCCTTAGTCTTGAGCTGCTTTCTCAGAGATTCATCACTGACTTCAGGGGACAAGAGCTGGGGTTTGAGTCGTTCAAAGCTGTTGTTATGGGTTTACAGGGCAAGGTTTTGTTAGCAGGGGTGGGCTGCAGGAGTGGCTTCTGTGAAAAGACATCAGGAGCTGCCCCTGTGTTGGACAGGGGCAGTTTTGGCTGGCTCCAAAAACAACCTGCTGCAGGACACTGCTGAATCAGCTAACGATGCTGACGGTGCCTCTGTGATAACATATTTACAAAAGGGAACGAAAGCTGCACCACAGCTGTGAAAGAGGAGTGAGAATATGTGAGAGAAACAGCCCTGCAGACACCAAGGTGAAAATAGGAGGAGGAGGTGCTCCAGGCACCAGAGCAGGGATTCCCCTGCAGCCTGCGGAGAAAACCATGGTGATGCAGGTTGTCTCCCTGCAGCCCATGGAGGTTCAAAAATTATTACGGCTAGGGTGGAGGGGAGGAAATGGAGTTTTGGATATTTTTTTTTTTTTTGGAACTGTGTTACAGTTCTGTAAATAATTTTGATTTTTTCTTAAAGCAAAAAAAATATAAAAATATCCCAGAGCTAAACTCCCATGCAATCACATGGACAGCTGCGTAACAGAGTTTAGCTGTGCCTGAGCATCACTATTCTCTGGGGGTCTAAACTTCACTGTTACTGGTACATCACTTTCTTAGCCAAAAGGGCAGATGACACTGAGGAGTAACAGGTGCCACAAGGGTCAGTCAAGAGAAAGGGTGCAGAAGGTGTTATAACGGTAGTTTGGAACTAAAGTATTGTGAGTTTTGGAGAAAAATACATGAGCTTTCAGTTGCTTTCCACCAGTAACTCAACATTTTCTATGACATGAAAAAAATATTTTCTGAGTTTTTCTAACAAGAATGTTTACTGTTACAGAGTTATTGCAGGATTTTAAAATGAATAGCCGGGAACTTTTCCCTGTGATTAGCTGAGAACATAAAGGATAAAAAGAAATTGTCCTGGGACTACTTCAAATATAAGCTGTCACTGTCACAATGATGAGAGTTAAGGTGCCATTTCTGAAGGTTATATAAGTGTTGCAAATGTGCTTTCATTTTGCCTTATTATACGAAAAGGCCAACCTAACTTATCCTTTTGGGACCAAGGCAGTCATTCTCATTCTTTTTGGTTAAGTTATTATAGAGAGCTGAAAGAAAGAGTAAAGAAATGGATTTTGATAGCAGTGCCTATCTTTGGGGATTCTTCTCAAATCACATTTGTAGACTGCTAATACAATGCTAATTGCTTAAATTCATACCTGAAGCCTTTATAAATTCAACCATTTGCCTTGACTGTTATCAGGCAGTAATGATCTGATCCAAAGCCCTCTGCAGTCAGAAAAAAAGGCGCAGCTTATTACCTCTGGGAGAATAAGCTGTGAGTTGTAAATCAAATGAGAGGAGACAGTTGCAAGTATTCAAGCCAGGTTGCTTAGTCTTCATTGGGCACATACGGCACATTGTTTCCATTTTGTTATAAGACTGTAGTTTAAATGCCCAGGATAGCAATTGCGAATTTCAGATTATGACTAGTCTAATATGTGATTAAAACATTGTGTCTGCAAGCATCCCTGCCATTTCTCATTTCCTAGAATACTCACAAGGAGCAAACAGAAAAAAAAGGCAAGAATACTTGTCTTTTGGATTTGTTTACAAGTTGCAGTTTTAATAACCAAGTCCAACCGCAGTCCTCTACTGTTTGCTGACAGTGTTTTCATATCAAGCCAAACTGGTTGAATTATTAGTGACAGGTGTGGCAAAGCCCTGAGGATAAGTAATTGATTCCAGCTACTATCAGTAATGCTACCTGTGAGGAAAGTTTACTGAAAAATTTAGCAACAAAGAAAAAGGAGCAAAACCAAGAAAAAAACCTAAAACTAAGAACTAAAACACTATGATGAAGCTATGAATAATGAGCAAATATCTGAGGAAAGGTGCGCTTAAAACCGAATCAGTTACAAAAGATTTTCATATGCATGCCAAGTCAGCATGGGAATAAGTTATTTTAAATATGTATAAAACACATGTTGTATCACAAAACCTTCTTTTTCCTGTACTGTGCTCTGTGTTGTAACTATGTGGGTGAAATAGCCTAGGTGAAGAAGCTGACAGAGCTTAGTGAATCTTTGAACTATTATTAATGTATACCGAAATTATTAGGAAACATTGCTACAGCTATATGGGCCCTGGGGAGTACCATATGTCTGGAAAGTCTCACTCCAGCAAAGATTCCACACAGGGTGCAGTAATAAGAGAAATTACACTTTTTGGTCTTTTTTTTTTCCTCCCTAAGCCAAGCAGCAAAGCATCATTACACAACCAAAGATACTTGAAAAAAACACCAACATATCAGGTTATACCTGCAGTGTTACAAAAGGGGTATGCTTATCATTTGTCTGCTCTGGGAAGGATCCATACTTTAAACAACACATCCAAATGTCAGTTTTAAATTTGGAATATCATGTCTGCTTTCTCTCTCTATTTGAGAGATAAAGGAAATAATTTTATATAACAAACATTCTCATTCTCCCTTACTTGTTATTTTAGATCTATCTCCTTTCAGCAAATTCCTGCCATTTTGTCTTTGAATGATGAATGATAATTGGATGACAATACTGAACAATCCCTCCGCACACTGGGAGGAAACCCATAGCCAGGAGCCCAACACTGTACGGTTTGTGTGATTTACTGATATATCTATGCTGTTAAATAAACGAAGTTAAAAAAGCAAGCACAAGCAACTACGCTTCACAGTAATTAGGTCACCCTGTCTGTGTCCCGAACTGCTCCAAGTAGCCCTCTCCATTGCAATGGGTTATCGTGAGGGATAGCCCAAAGCAATGTGATTGCAAGCCAGGCGGTGTATTAGCCTTGGGCCCAACATTATGTCCCTCAGTGACATGGGCATAGCCTAGGAAGCTATAGATGCTAGCTGGAAAGGGGGCTGAGACACCATAGTCAGGCTGCTTGGGAAATTCCAGTATGTGGGATTACATCCTATGTCCTCTAGCTGAGGGAATGAGGCACAGCTGAGTTAGCAGGTGTTCCGTTGTCCAGAAATGGGGATGTCTTTTCGCTGGGTGAGGCAAATGGAGTCACTGGAGAGCTCTGTTCAATGGGACTTCATGTTTCCAAAGCTGCTGAAAATAAAAGCTAATCTTAGGTATGAGATTGTATCACGATGCATCATTCAAAAATTAAGATTATGTTAATTTTCTACCATGAATAGACATCATCTAGGAATGTTTAAACACTAGTCAAAAACTCAGCCAAGAACCAACAATAAGAAAGTGGAGTATCATCAGTTTTCAGAAGCCCTGTGACATTTTGTATGTGAATCGACTTGATATTTTATAGATAGTTCTTCAAATTCTGTGCAAAAACCCAGGAATATTTGTGAGACTGGTAACAGCATTTTAAAAATATACTTTGTGCTCTCACCTTAAATCCAAAACCCTTTCCAGAAGCCATATATTCTAAATTCCTTTATGTCACAGCAGAGTGAAGAATTTCCATAAGGCTGCATTTTCTTTGCTTTGTTCTTGTTCCTTGGCTTTTATTAGCATACTTGATTTAACTGCACTAATTCTCACACTGGAGGCATTGTCAAAATGTTAATTAATGGTTAGATTTTTATACTATTATTACATGCTTGACATACACTTTTAAATTTAAAAATGCCATGACTTGAACAGTACCCAAATCTAAACGTGAACAAAGGCAGTTTGTATATTTCACTATGTCAGAGTTCCACACAAGTGAAACCGGGGTCAACTAGATTCTTCTTGAGACTAAAGAGCTGACACGTGGCAGTGCCTGAACTTACAGGGAAAACCACAAAACATTGTCCCGAATTAATGTAAACTGGCACAAAAGATGCTGTCTTTCACACTAAGTAAGATCCAGTATGTTCCAGTTTTGAAGTGGAGTTGTTCAGCATTTATATAGTAACACTGAGACCCAGCACGGGCTCATGTGTCAATTCAGTGGGTGGGCGTTTTGTCTACCAAAAGAAAGACAACCTACTTGTTTCCTTTCAAAAGCCGCTGATAAGAAATTGAGTGAACATGACCCAAATGCTTTCTCATAGGCAGAGGATATGCTTCAACACTAGCATCTTCCCATGTGATGTCCAAAGGAATGAGGTTGTCGCTGAGTCTGCCCGAGCAGCATGCTCCCCTCTTGGGATCTCTTCCATTTCAGGATTTCCAGAGGATGCTAAGCCAAAGGAGTAATGTATTATCGTTTGCTGATTTCTAGATGACCGCATCTTTGCACAACCCACTGCACAGAAGCAACTTTTCTGGGACAAAATGATCGTTCCAAGTTCCTAAAAAGAAAGGTTAATTGAAAAAATGAATAGAAAAAGAAGTGAGCGAATGAATGAATCTACAGTGGGCTGTGAGTACCCACCAGAGTTCAATGAAGAAAACACCTGCTGTTGCTGAACTTTTACTGTTACTCAACTTAGTAGTCAGGTCAGCTTTGAAGGGAAAAGGATCTCAGGTATAGTACAGCATGAGAAATAAATTTGCACTGACCTTATCCTACGAATACGAGCTGCTATTCTTATCTATAACATTTCTTTGTCCTCCTTCCCCTGAACAGGTACAAGCACGTATCGCCATTTAATAGGAACAGATATATAAGTTTGTGTTAGAAAGAACGCTCCACATTTGTCATGGTGTATGGTAACACAGTTTTAATGATTTTAATGATGTTGCAATCATTCTGTTCATGATAGGAATTCTTCCCCAGTGTAGGAGAAAGTCGATAAGACAGCGTTGACAGTTTGTCAACGTATTAGCTGAAATATAAACATGTGGTAATACTGTCCTGAAGTGGAGCTTCGAGCAACTTTACCGTTTACCCACTGCAAACATTTCCTACTTTCTATCCTGCAAAAAGCTTTCCTTCCCGTGCGCCTTTGCTGATTGACACCTCTTTCTGGTCCCCTTTTGATTGTACTCTGACTTAGATGTTTCTCCTCTTACACAAGCCTAACCAAACAACACATTTCCATACTCTGAAGTGGGTGCCAACTTACACAGGGCGAAATTCAGTGTGCCCTGAAGAGATAACATCCCAGCTATATCAGCTGACACCTTTTGAGAGCTGTGCAACAGTGCATGTCAGAAAAGCTTTCTCTTCATGGTTCAGAGGTGCAGCTTCGAGGCTCAGGTGAGAGGACACTAAAAACCATGGGTCAGGCCCAATGTTTTCTCTTTCTCAGTGTTGCACCAGGTGAAATGCTGAGGTCTTTTGGTTCTGAGCCAGCAGGAAGTGGTAATTACCTAATTGTCTAGTTATGGAAACTATGTGCAGGCCCCATAGTATTCGATGGCTTAAAAACATACTTACCCCCAGCATCAATGAAACCGAAAAATTATATATTCACTTGTTGTCATCACCTTCTACGAAGCGTTTGTATTCAATTAATCTCTGGCTTTCCCTGGGCATCATTTATAGCTATGACATTGATCTCCTCCTGGTTTACCTCCTTCTATAAAGTTGGTGTCAGGCACAACATGGCTGTTGCACTTTGGCATCAGCGCAGAAGTTCAAGAAGTTCAAAACCAAACAAAAGATAAAATACTTGTAAATACCAATCCTGTGATTGAAGTCAGGGTATTAAGGGAGACTGGACAACTCATCTCTGAAGAAAGTTTGGGGAGCTTTATTTTTGGCAGGTAAGACTCACTAACTGTGCTTACAGAATGTGCCTTTTAAATCCCAGAACATATGAGTCACTCCTGTCTGGCTCATGGCAAAAGGCTAGGCAGGAATAGTTTATGAAACATGAAAAACAAAGAGAGATAAAATAGCATATGGTTAGTGCATTGACTAAAGCAGAAGCACAGAGAGTATTACTCCGGTAGCACACAGCATTGTTACATTGGCCTAAGGTGCTTTGGCTCTGTTATTTTTTCTTTCTTCTTCAGCAGCTTAAGGAGGGATTGAGGGTGGGGGGGTGGGGTGGGGAGAAGATTCTCATAAGCTTCTTGTGTTCAGCGATGATTTACTTGATTTGCTGAAGTACCGTTCCACCTTGGCAGTGTGTGGCAGTAGTGCTGCAGTCTCAAATGAAAAGCAGAAGTATTAAAGCCTATATCTTTTTCCCTGACTTTAAAGCAGGCTTATTCAATTTTTGGTGCTTTTTTTTTGTTGTGGTTTTGTTGGTTTTTTTTCCTATCAGCTATTTCAAGCACAAATGCAAACCTTAGAATGATGTTTATAATGATTTGTTAGTCAGTTTTTCTGGAGAGCCGTGATTCCTACATGGCAAATCAGTAGGAGAGATCCTGTTAAGCATCTTGAGGTAGTTAATGTTAAAGTGCATGCTTTGTACTAGATCTTATGCAACAGAATGAAGTGAGTAAGAGGGACATTTGACTTACAAGCAGGAGAACCATGTTTTGTCGCTTCCTTCTCCATTCTGAAAACAATCTTTTAATTTGTTTCTAAGGTTTGGCACAGTCACGTATGGATTTTGATCTTGGAATCATTTGCTGTGGTATAGTTAGTACTTGCCTGTGATTCTTGAGATTACTGAGGCTATTCTGATACCTAGCTACAGCCTCCTTTTTCCCAGTCAGAAAATACATGTTAAACACTCTGATAGAAGTGTGCCTGTGATGTGGAAGTTTCAGTGACTGAGTTTAACTTGAAAGTTTTCTCTCTCTTTTCTTTTCATCCCCTTTTTCTTTTTCTACCTTCAATTCAGTACATCTGTATTCCCTACTTCCTGAGTTTCCATTTTACTGACCCTGATATGTATTCCATTATGCTTTTGTCATGAATTATTGATTAATTTCCTAGCCTCCCTCATTAAAAATGCAGAGGAATAATTTTGAATCTTCTGAAGGAGAAGCGCAGAGGGGTTAATCTTACCCCAATGCTACAGATTCTTTTGTGTTTAGGAAAGTCCTTTCATGCATCTGTAGACATATACATAACGTACAGTCAATGTTGGCCTATCTCAGATGGGTCTCAACAAGATCGTTTTGTTAAATCCCATCATTCTGGTTTTCTAGGTTTGAAGAGCAAACATTCATAACATCTGCAGAGTGGGCTAAAGAGAAATAAGGAAAGTTGATGTATGGAAAGAATTGAGAGGAAGGGTAGAGAGGCAGAATAGAAGAGGGCTACAGAAACGGCTGCCAGTGGCTGGGGGGGGGGCGGGC
>NW_009661370.1:784962-831660 GCF_000708025.1 Charadrius vociferus
GTGTCTGAGCAGCATCCCCTATGGAAATTGAATTCACAATTGCCATGCAGGGACAAGGACATGTTATGAAGACCCTTTGGAATAAAGCAGTTGAACAGCACCTGCTGATGTGTTAGGGTGGAAAAAAGAGACAAAGAAAGGGTGGGCTGGAAGCCATACCTCTCCCTAAAGTTTAGAGGAGCATAGATGTCCATGAGAAAGTTTCCTGAGACTATGTGCTTTCCCAGGCATTTAGGTGTTAACACTGGAATTTACAGTCACTGGCTGTGGTGGACTAAAAAGATCTGAATTTTGGAGCATCTCTCACCATTGCACTCTGGGGGTCCTACCATCTGACAGCAATGGTGGAGACAGCAGGGAATGCTGCAGAGGACATCTAAAGAAAATCCCTGCTAAATTGCTGGGCAGTTCATTACTTCTTTCTGCACAACATTAACTTCTTTCTCCATATGGGCTGGGGTCACATATAGTCCACCCTCCTATAACGCCTATTTCATTCCTAACAGCTATTTCTTGAGCCTGTTCTTTGTCCCACATTTTTCTCTAAAAAGTCAGGTCATTTTCTGAGGAAATATCCAAAGTGTGTATTTCTTGTAAATTATTTTAGTGCAAAGGATATGACAGACTTTATATAGAAGACTGAATGGATTTGCATGTTTATTTCCCTTGGAATTTCTAAGCCAAAGCAAGTCACGTTTACTAGAATCATTGCGGACAAGCCTTTATTTAGAAAAAAAAAAAGTGACACATACCACCTGGTATCGGGTATCTATGCATTCAAAGAAAGCTTTCACAGAGCTGCAAAGGCATTCAGAAAACTACATGCTCTGTCTCCCGCACTCACTCCTGACTGTGTGCTGCTCGCTGATTCTGATCATAATGCACATCATCGGTGTTACAGTTTGCTGTTTTTGATGATCTAACTGAAAGGGTCAGCTCAGTTTACAGCATACGCTAAAGAAAACAAAGCATTGGATCATCTGGGAATCATCACAAGTAAAAAGCTTTGTTTTGGCTTATGAAATCTGCCTTGGCTTGAAACAAATACAGTTATGCTCAGTTTGTTAATTCACCTTGTGAACTGTAAGGAATGACTTGTGGCTTCCACTAGAAAGCGGACGGACTCTAGAAATGCCTATACTCAGAGGAAAGGCTGTTCTGTCTTCATCGAGTTCAATACTTAGTGATGTTGCAGTGATTTTATTTTTTTTTTTCAGGCCTGACAGTCCCATCAATCATAACAAAACTGGCTGGGCTGACCGAGTAGTCACTTGGAAGACAGCTTGCCTGAGATCTAACTCTGCTACCACTGCTTTTGTTAGAACTTGCATTTCATTCCACCTCTGTGATCTTTGTTTCTATATATTTAACTGGTTTTATATTCACACAAAAATCTGAAAAGATCTCTTATGTAATACTTGTTGCTGCTCTGGTAACATGTTTCTGGCTGCTAAAAAGCACATACCAGTAAGTGTAGTTATGAAAAACAACAAAAAGCTGGCTTTAATCCGGTTCTGGTGGAGAGCTTGTGACATTTGAAGACCAGTATAATTAAATTTCATACAAAAGAGAAAAAAATTAATATGCATTTTCATTTATATCTGTTTTAAGTGCTGCTTTTGGTTATACATATGCGCCTCTGTGTAAGCGTAGAAAAGGAACAAAGTCTTACGGCGTCGCAGGAAGAAAGCCTTTTGTAACAACTGTCTTTGGCTGCGACTGCGCCACTTGAATAACTTCTACAAAATGTACGGATATCATGCTGGGAAAGGATCTGGGATGTAATCAGTACCAGTTTGGGTTTGCCCACTCTACCACACTTGTCTGAAGCTGCTGCTTCTGCCTGGTTGTAACCAGTGGGGACCTCTGAGCAGGAGCTTGTTCTCTGTAAGTAGCTGATTTAATGAGCAGTGACAGATTCACTTAGAGAGCTGGTAGTGGGTAGAAATGTTACGTCTTATGGGGTCCACAGTCTTAACAAATCTCCCAGGTTACCAACACAAAAAAGCAGCATGTTTGTCTTGTTCATTGTCTCAGGGAAACAGCAAAGAGAAGCAGGCCGGCAAATGGAAGAATATATTAAATCATCCTGTGCTTTCTCTCTTCCAGCTGGATGGTTGCTGCTGGCCGCGCTGTGCAGCATGCTGGGTGGAGAGAGCTATGCCCAGGTGTGACACCCACTTTTTGTGTGACTGACAAGAGGATCAGCCAAGGCAGTGCTCAAGGGAAGACTCACTTCTGGCCCACACATTGTCTCCTTGACTTCAGAGCTCGGCCAAGCGGAGAATAATTCAAATTATGGGTACTTCCTACATAGTCTGTGCTCAAAATCTCCTTTTCTTAGTTGAAACTAAAGCTGCACTACCATAATATTGCTATATACATGGGGTCTTTCACACAGGGCCAGTAGGTGTAGGTCCCCGCCATGGGCTGCTCTTGTCTGGAACTACTGGTGCATCCTCCCACTGTGCTGCAAGTGTGGCACACTGGCATATGGCAGTGTCACTGTTAATAACTGACTTGCAGACGGAATGACTTCCAGCAATAAAACAGAGTTTGGAAAGCAGCTAATAATGATCTTTTTAAATGTTTGTCTCTTTAATTAAATATCTGCTAGGAAGGATTACAGAAATGCAAAGACCCCCTAATTTTGACATTAATACCACTTCAAAATCACTGTTTCTTGCATAAACAATGAAGACCATCTCTTTGTGAATAGGATGTCAGGTAGCACAAGAATATGGAAGAGAAAAATATAATCTTCTTCAAGAGAAGCATAAAGTATTCAGGAGAGATCTGGGAGACCAATTTTTTTTTTTTTTTTTAGCTAACGTTAATGTGGCAGTTAAATTAAGAGTCTAGGTAGATGTTAGGAACACTGTGCTTCATTTCCCTTCTCTGATTCATATTCCTTCACCGCAAAATGCGTCCTGAGTTTTACAGCAGCTGAATTCGATAACAATTTATATATATTCAGAAAGTATTGAAATGGGCCACTAACTACTTAAACCCACATGTTAGTAACCTGATTTTAGGAAAACAATTTTGGAAATGTTGGTTTAAAAGTCTCTATGCATCAAGTTGCCCATTTGCAAAACTGAGGCAATGCTGCATTAGAAAAGTATTATGGAGATTATTCAACTAATATTAAAGAAGTTTAAGACAAATGATAGGCTAAAAAACATTAAAGTAGAAACAGCTGATAATCTAGCTACCCAATAATTAAAAATTTATTCTAAATAAAACTGCATTCTTGAGTATGCGTATTTTGCAAGGAGTAGGTAGTTGTCCTAATAAAAGTCAGAACATTTCTCACATTTTGTGTGGTTCAATGTATTTTATACAGTGTAATGCTCAAGTCATTTTATTGCAGGGGAGCATCTGTTACTATTTATTGGGCGAAGAACACACAATGTAGGTAGTTCTGGCCCAGTGATTTTGGTACTTGCCAATTCAAATCTCAGGACAAACGATTTCAGTGTCAGTTATGCAGGATGTATTCTGAAACTACAGTTTATAAATAGAAGAGAAAATGAACAGAAAAAAACCCAAGACAACAAAAAAACCCAAAACATAATCTTAGTTCACTGCAGAGCGAAAACAGAAGATGGCAAAGAATTAATTATTGTCATTGTCCCTGGAGCCGTTCCCTGGGGTGCCGGATGGAAGGTCTACACAATTTCCAGGTGCCACTCAGCCATGTGCCACTCATTGCTCTGACAGCCCTCTGCCCTGTCGGAATGGTATTAGTCTTAGGGGATATTTCCTTCTTCCTTCCCAACCTTAGCTGAAATTGGCAATTAGATGTTGAAATAAATAGATCCATCTCAATTACTTTTGGTAGGTGTCATGCTGGGGTTCTCTGGGACAGCTGATAGTCCATGGGAATGTTTTAGTTTAGGTAAACCGCTTGTGGTGGGTTTTTTGTTGTTTTAAAGAGGGATTTTAGTACACACTGGCTCTTTCTTTGTATTTTATTGCATCTCAGTATTCTGACATCTTTGCTTTTTGACTAAGCACTTATTTGGAAAAACACTTGACTCAGGAGTTAAAGTCTTATTCTACTGCCCCCACCACTTCTTCACAATATGTTATAAGAATGATGGCGGCCAGCACAGGACCTCAGTTTGGAAGTCAGCGTTTGGCTCCTGAGGCATACCTGCATGCCTGAGCTGAACTTCACAGGAAGAAAAGGACCGAGCGCCCGCCACACACTCCTTCAGGGAGGGCTCCAGCCATGAGGCTATCACAGAAAGAGAACTCTTACCCCCACCACCTCCTCGAGATAACCTTTTGAAAGTGATAACTGGAACAGAAACCTGTGATACATCAAATTTAACTGAACACTTTCTTACTGGATTGAGTTCCCTAAAAGGGCTTTTGCAGTGGTGTGTCTTGTTTCTGGATCATGCTTAGGTACTGGGATTTGGGATGCTCTGTCTAGTTAAGGAAGAGACTGTTTTGATGCATTCACAGCAGTGCAGTTTTAGGCTATAGCTCTGAAAACAGCAAGGCACTGATGGATCCTGGTTACCTGCAGATGAAAGCAGTGTTCCTCAGAGTAACAAACTTGTATTTGGATGTCTAAATTCCACCCCGCTCCCACTTCAAATGATTTGTTATCTGAATGAGCAGCAGGAAATCCTGCAACTATTTCATCCAACTGCAGCACCCTGAAGAAGCTTGTAGCGTCTTCTTGTACCTTTCTGGGTCCTACATGAATGCAAGTGACGTAGGTTCTCTAACACAGCTACTCACTAGAGGATGTCTCCCATTATGTTACTACAGCAACCCAGGCCAGAGCTTTCTCTATAAGAAAAAAAAAGCTGTAAGCATCATCTTTACAATGATTGTAATGATACTCTTTACTCACAAGGGCAATCCTTTCTGCAGGCATTTCACAACAGTCTTGGAGAACAAAACAGAGTCTTTATACTCCCTGCCATGCCTCTCTTCAGGGTCTCTGGGATGATGGGTATTGTCTGATGCCCTAGAAACAAACACATTTTTGACCTTTTAATGGTCCCCCAAGGGTGTTTATCTGTCTGTTAAGCTAGTTTGGGCATTTTTCCTGTCTTAGCTGTGCACATAATTGGGAAACTGTGTTCAAATAGACACCAGAGAAAGAACTCTTTGACTATCCAGAAATCAGCTACTTGGTTCTTCGAAGTTTGAGGAACACTGGAATAAGGATACACCTGCAGGGAACTAGGCTGAAAATATGACTTTTTGACTTCATAAGTCTGAGAAAATTTCCACTATTTTCTCAGAAATCAGCAAAAATTCATTCTACTCCAATAGGTGCCGAAACACATTGTCCTGGCTCGCATAGGTCATGGAAAGCCATGAAGAAGAAATCCCACTCAGCCCAGCTTGCCCCATCACTCTAGGAATAAATTATTTCTTTGAAAAGTTCTAAGAGGAAATTCAGACAGCTTCAGGAGTTTAATTTAAAAAAAAAAAAAACAAACAAAAAAACCAAAAAACCCCAAGTGTAATGAAATTTGAAGGGGCTCATGGCTGCAAAGAAGAAAGCTAAATAATGTGCATACAGTAGTTCAAGGGACTTTCATCTGCACAGAAGCCCAACAGAGAGTGCAGAATATTGTCTACACAATCAGAAAGGTTTACGAATTTTAGAAAAATTAAAGGATTTGACAGGACCATACAAGGAATCAAGAATAAGCAGAATAAACTAACTGGGTTATGGGATGGACAGAGTCATAAAAGCCCAATGAAGTCATAACATATCTCATTTATCTTCGCTGGAGAGCCAATAGAGAAGAACCTCAGGACTGGACCAAAGTGAGAAAAGATACTCCTGTGGCATTAAGTGACTCTTATTTTAGCCAAAAATATAACCTTTTTTCTCTTGTTCCAAGCCAATCCTTCCTCTCACGCTGCATAAGCTCACTGAAGCCATCAAATGCACAAAAATTTGGCCAAAGCAGACTCGTGATTCTGTGCTCAGCTTCTCAGAAGGTATGGCCTTCTGTGCTAGTCCTGCTGTGGGAGATGCAGAACAGGCTTCCTGATCAGCTTGAGTAGGGTGGTGTAACGCTGACCAACTCCATTGTGAAAGGACAAGATCACTATTATCTCTTCATGGTTCTTGGCATTATTCTTCTTAGCATTTTTTAAATGTGCTTTTGGTCACCAAAATGGTGTGCAGGACAGCAGTGTGCTTCCCAAATATTCTCAATGTACCAATTTCAGCGTAATACTTTGATAACCAATGATATATTATTTCAACCATTTCAGTTCATTCAAATTTGCAAAAAAATATTGGTAAGTGAAGTGTTAATGTGCACAATTTCTAACATCACATGTAATGATTGGTAAAGAAAGATGATAAAAATCAGCCTGGAGTGGTTTGGATATCCAAAACCATTACATTATTATGAGATTATGCACAGTCTGAACACCAATGGACCAATGTTTTAAAGTGAAAAGGTCAGATAAGTTTTTGTTGCACAGTTCAATTGATTTGCCAAAGAACAACTTTCTTCACCACAATTATTTACCTATATGCTATATAAAATCAATGTGGGCAACGATAAATAACTCCTGATTCCAATTATCTTAATGAAGGTACTGGAACTCAGCGGAAGGTCTCAGCCAACGCTCAGCAGCACTCGCATGGAAAAGTTGTGCAACAGCAGCAAGTGGGGTGAGCAATATTCAGTTTCAAAAAACTTTGGCTCCAGACAGCCACTGCCAGTCTGTTTTCAAACACAGTCAGACACAGGAGAAATATTATATGGGCCATTTTGGGGTAAATCATCCATAAGGAAATGGTAACAATTTAGAGCGACTATATTCCTGGCTCCAGTGTATCAAAATGTTAGATTTTATATGGAATCATTCTTCCCCTTGAAAAATGTGTGAATGGGTGAAAACCTGTAGAACTCCCTCTTTTGGTCACTTTGTTGAGGCAACACTTACTGCACGCACAAAAAGGCCGTGCAAGCGGGATGTGCAACTGGAGCGCCCAGCGTGGTTCCCTGTAGCTGGATGCAGCTCCGCCAATGAGCCGCCGGCAGTCTTACCTCAATGCTCTGAGCCCTGCCTGCAGTTTTGCCTTTCTTATCTGCCCTGGTTCCTGTCCACAGAATTTCTCACAGCTTCATCAGAAACACAGTGGTTTTCACAGATGTTTGAGCGGAGTTTAAGCAGCTGTGCCAGGTCAAAGCTCAGCTGTGGACCAAAGAGAGCTGAATGAGGGGGAGGAAGGTTAAAAGTCTGGAGGCAGCAGACAGGCAATGTGCTCCCATCGCTTACTTGGTGTAATTCTCTCACCTTCTGCCTCCCAATAAAATGTATGTCCTTGTTCAGTTAATGTTATTTCCTTGGTATATTCTGAAATAGCATGCTACCTGCCGTATACAGGGTAGTATTTATCTGGTGAGGTTCTTCTTAGATCATCACCCATTGGGACTATATCTTCATAAGAATAGTAATAAACCCCCCCCACGTCATTTATTTCATTATAAGAGAAGCCTCTAAGGCAAAACAGAGTGTACTAGCATATGCCAGAGCTCTATAATTTTCTGCTAATTGGTTTTGAGGGAGTAGCAATTTGTTTTCCTCTGGATTTAATTCCAGCACAGGCCATAAGGAGAAGGAAGAACAGCATCTTATATTTCTGTGCTTGCTGATTTTAATGCCTCAAACATTGTCTCATCTCCACTAACCTATGAGCTTTCAGAGCTGAAGTACCAGGTGAATAGAGTACCGCCTTCATTGCTGATATAAGCTATTAGCAGTATCACTAACTAACTTCTTCCCTTTTTTACTTTCTCCCCCTTAGAGCAGAAAGCTGAATATCACAAGCTTCTCTTGGGATGTTTCTGGAGAAATAAACAAATATATCATCCACCATTATGGCTCACGATGATCTTGCATAGCTACAAAAGATATATACATACCATCATGTCACAACTAACAATGCAGATGAAATTATCTACTTATTAGTGCCTGTGCACTGCAAGGACTTGCATGTTACATGTGTTCAACAATATTGTGTGACTTTATCTGGTAGAATATGATGGATTATTCACATGGCTCTTCATACAGATCAGTCTTAACCATCCTTTTCAATACACATCTTAACTCCTTACACATCTGATCTTCCTTGTTCTGTTTTCAACTCCTGGGCTGTTATTTAATGTTTCACTGCTTGCTTGTGTCAGATGCTCACAGAGGGAGCTTCTCCAGCATTTCTTGAGTAGGGTTCAACTGTTTAGGTGTCATTGAGTAAGTCAGGAGGCAAAATATGCCTTCCAATGAAATAAATGCTAAGAAATTCTAAGCTGATTCAAGCACATCATTGATTTAAGCAAACCTTGCCTCTGAAACACTATGGTCCCTCAGAGAGTTCAACTCTACCAAGTTGTTTATTGAACAAAGGGCACTCGGGTTTTTTTTTGGGGGGGGTTTCTTTTTTAATGATGTGAATGTTTTCAAGGCTCTCCTGCTAAAGAACAATTTTATTCTGGAAATTAATAACCTGTCTGTTCTCCTCTATGTCCCGTGGGAATTGCATGTGACCAGCAGGAAAAAACCCCCTCCAAAAAAAAACCAAAAACCAAAACTCCCTGATTTTTTTTTTTTTTTAAGTGGTTAGGGAAGGAAATTGAGCAGAAGGAGAACTACTTTCAAATGTAATGTCAGAAAAACTGCTGCTGCTTCATCCTGGCACTCCCACATATTGGCAATTCTTGTAGTGATTAAGTTAAATAATCTACTGAGAAAAGTATGCAAACTAGCTCTTTCCTGTAATGCTAAATGAAAACTGGTCTGTGCAGGAGTCCAGGCCTTGACATTTACACTAGTTCTGTTTTATTATTTCCATTGGTATTAGCACTGATATTTATATTTTATGTATACCTTACACTGGTCTATACTGTACTGTGATGTTGTACTCTGTATTGTGACTGCATACATTGACACAGTCTCTTGAAAAAGATAGGCCTATTAAATATCTCTTCAATGAAATCCATCCTTTCAAATGGGCATTGGAATGCTACTAGGATCATTATAGGAAAAAAAAAAAAAAGATGTGTAACACTTAAAAAAAGACAATTAACTTTTCTTTTTCCCATATTTAGAAAACAGTACAATAAAGTGAACACTCAATGGTTGTTAGACTCGCAACCTTTCTGGCTTAGCAAGATAAAGTAAAAAGACACAAACCAGATATCCCAGCGTATGGAAACGGCTTCTCCTTTAATGAATATGTAAATGTATGTAAATATGTCCTTTTATTCCCACAGACATCTGTTGTACACGTGCATTTCTGTTCACTAGTTAGACATGCAAGAGTATATTCTGAAACTCTTATGCTCTTCATTACCATTGATTTAACATCATTTGTGTGCTACGGTGCCACCAAACACAGGGTCATCAAACATTAACTCCACATTGAAAACCACGCTCTGACCTCACTAGGGTCTCATAAAGAATCTTAATGCAAGAAGATGCTTGTTGCTTTGTACACAAATAGCCCCCACTAACATAGTAATTCAGTACAAGGTTACTCATATTGCTCTGGTGAAAATATCACGTGTCCTCCCCTACATTTGTGATAAACTGTTGTGCATTTATATCTGAGGTGCTGTGCTCATGTTCCTGATAAATATTCTTCTGTGCCTGTTAATGACATGTTCAAAAGCACTCTCTTTGAGATATCTCAAGTCTTTCCATCTGAGGATACCCACAATCATTTTTTCCTAAATGCCCAAGACAAACAGGGACATTGGTTGTTTTATTAAGATGACTTTAAAACAGTGCTTTGCTTTTATGGAACTAAGAAAAGAGTTTTGGCCAGAAAAGCTGAGAAACAACCAACCTTCTTCCCCCAATGAAACTGATGTTTAACAAAAATGAGCCAACGTATCTCTTTCCTTTTTAATTTCTGTTACTATGTCCCCCTTGCAGATATGACAGAAAAAGAACAAAAAGTGAAAGATGATGGAGGGAAGAAAAAGGGTACAAAAGAGAAATGTAAAAATTAATCTGAAAGTTTCATATTTAAAAATTATGGATTTTAACTTATTTTAATGGAAATACCATTTTGAGTCTGATCTGATTTGCTGTCATGAGCAATAATTATGAAAGAAATATTACCTCTAGACTGTACTGCAGTAAACCTGGTCTCAATTTGCAAGCAGATTGAAGCCATTCATGTTTAAACTGATTGAGATTTGAAGCCATTTGGACCAGTTAGCCTTTGAGTTATATAGTAGAAGCAAAAATTGGTATTTCAAATACTACTGCAGGTAATGACTAATTCATGAATGAGGACTGAGTGCCTTGAATAAATAAATAAAAAAAAAGAGATTCATTTCAAGAGGCTGAGATTGAATAATAAAATAAATACTGTTTGAGATAATTTAATCAGTTATATTTAAATGAACATTACTGCTACTTGGAAGGGAAGAGGAAAACCTGTATATCAGTTAAATGTGACTCAAACAGGCAATGGGAATAATAATGAATTTCATGATATAAAATTAAGACATAAAGAACAGAACAAACTTTGGGACCTAATCTATTCTCATAAATATAGTTATTCAATATAGAGACATATATACACAACCATTTCAAGATATATATGAATATTTTATAACACATTATAAAATTTTATATATTTTATGTACGTGATACATATGCTGACTGATCAGTAGCACTGTTTGTCATGCTTTGAAATGCAGAACAGAAAGATAAAGAAAGGTTAGTAGGGAAGATGAAGCAGGTTTACAAGTAAACCAAAAATGCACTTGCTATGAGAGCAATAATCTCATACAATGTTGTCAATATAAAAGAGCTGAAGGTCTTTGTGAAGACTGTGCTCTGCCTTCTTTTGGTAAATGGAATAATGCAATTACTGAGATTAAAAAGAGCCATGTTAAAACAAAGGGAAGGGGGGAAGACCTAGAAGCAAGAGCTGATTTTAATGTAGCATGAAATCTTTACAGTGTTCTTGGTTGAAGCAAAAAAGCTTCTATGAGCAGAGCACGGCTGCAGAGACAGACTGAGTAAAAATCCCCTTATGGAATGACGTCAAATTTAAGGAACTCTAAAGCTTCAGGAAAAAAACTTTCTGCCTCCTTTTTGCTTCCTGACTGTGTTAGAGCAAAAGCCATGAAGTGCTGGCAAAACATCTACTGACTCCAGATTCTCTGTTCAGCTGATCAGGATAAGTGACAGTAATTTATAGTAGTTAGGGTTCTCTCATCCCCCTTAAGCATACGATGTTGTGGCTTCTTCATCTATTTCTTTGATTATAATGTAATGTCTTAATAATCTGTTTAGGTTTCAGCTTTTGGAGGAGGGGGGATTATATGTGCCCTGAACTTCACCACTTATAAAATAGGAACAATAATCTTTCACTGCGCAAAAAGTATGTTGACATCGCACCAATATTGGTAAAGTACTGTGAACATTTACACTGGGAAGTGCTGGTAGAATCATTCATTTTGCCTTCATTTGTTAAACAGGGTGTAAGTATTTACTGTATTGCTCTGCAAGCTGCCCCCCCCCCCCGAAGTAGCAAAGTATGGACACCTTGATAGCAAGCATGGATAGTAATAGTAACATAGATATCTTAATAGTAATCTTAATAATAATGTAGTAATCTTAATAGTAACATGGATATCTTTTAGCACCTACAGCAGTAACTTAAATCGAAAATTAATATTAGGAATATACAGTAAATCTTCCTCTTTGGAGCTGTAAGATGTTTGGGACAAGGTTCATACTTTCCTCTCTATGCATTGCTTAATTTGTTGCACTCGTGCAGAAACAAATAATGTGCAAGGACATACCAGTTAGGGCCAGACAGAAGCATAAGAAGGAGCTCTGTACCATGGTGCTGTCACCTCTCTCCAGACAACCACAAAGTGCTCCTCAACCCCCATTTTCAAAGCTTTTATGTTAACTAAGATTTGCATCACAAGCCTTACACTGGAAAAACCTACTGGTTTAGGTAGTCCATTTCTTCAAAGGAAGTATCTCTACATAATAAATTTTAACAATTCTTCAGTAGAAAACAAGCAAATCATCGTCATAACTGCATGCTCAGGGAAATGGCTGTAATAATTTCACCACCTTTATATGCAATAAAAGACAAAGTATCAGAGCTTATTGTTTGGCAGGAAATATTTATTCACACAAAATTGCACAGGCCCAATGCTTTCAGCTGACTACAATTTTTCTTCACGGTTAATTCATTGCAGCAAAGTGAAAGGCCTGAAAAATGTGCGCATATTGAAGGGCTCCCTTCCCTTTAAAGTCCCTTCCCTTGACAGAGTGCCTTAATGCAGCCTCAGCTTAAGTGAGGGTCGGTCCCTTAGGCCTGTGCAAGGGCCATTCCCACTTGTCAGGGCTTTAAACTCCAGTTTTCAAGGGCATAGATGATGACATTTGCAGCATAAGAGAGCACAGACAGACCTGCAATAATTACACTAATGCTGTAATAGGAAAAAATTGGATGAAGAACACATACAGAATGTATTCTTACTGCTTTGTAACATTTTGATTACCAACTAGGCTGTTCATTTGGAAAAATAAACTTAAACTGTGAAGACAAGGCTTAGAGATATATTTCAAGGACATATCGGTTTGGTCAGGAGGCATGTTTTGCTACTTAGCCAACAATTATAATTCTTGTTAATACTGAGTAATCAAAATCTGAATTTTATACTTATTAATTGGAACGCAAAGGTTAAAAAAAGATAAAGGATCCTTCTTCTGGTGTAATTGTGCCTACCAAGACATGCATGTGATTATCCTTGGTAAGTTAATAAAATGTGAACTTCATTAAAAGTAATCTGATTAAATTGTGAAATTAATTATACTCAGCAGAAGGCATCAAACTAGAAGTTTCTATGCATGTTAATGAGCGATGCATCCTGTAGTCTTGCTCACCGAAGTTAAACAAACTGCAGATTCTGTACCTTAATGCAGTACAGTTTTGGTCTGCTGAACATTTAAACTATCTGTTAGAATCTTTTGAATTGTATTTATTTGTCTTGTAAGGTAAAATATGAGCTGCAAGGCTTTAATGAAAATATCCTTAAAACTGGAATAATCAGTCAAGTATAGGTAGATTAGAAAATTATATATTTACTTTCATTATAAAGGACTAACCTTAATTTTTCAATTAACTTTAACAAACTAATACACTTAAAATAATTAATTTCTAGTGCTGAAAGAAGGTCACTGAAATAATGAGCTGGCTCAGTCAGTGCATCTGCTCTGGATCTTTTTCTTGTAGCCAGGAACACTGTACTATATACTTGTTTTAGTAGTAGATCCTGAAGTAGCAAAATCGTAGACCTTCAATGATCTGTTGTATAGATAGATGTGATGAAAAGCTTCTTTTCCTTATTTAATGCAAAGAATGGAGTAAGGAATATGCTGATTTTTCCTTTCCATGAAAGAAGACTGAATTACAACTGTCCTCTGGTGATTTCATACTATTTGAGGAGCCCTTTTTTCCGGAAATTTTCTTAAGCATTCTTTGGATTACTGTAGAAGTACAGGAAGGACAAAATGACCCAAGAGAAACTCATTTCATGCTGCTTTCTCATGGCTGTCCCTTCCATTTTGAGACACCTGGCAATAAAGACCTAAGCTAAACCTCTGCAAAGATACTAAGGCACCTACTTGCTGTGAGAATCTTTTCTGTCAATATGAATAGAAATGACACCTGAATTCTTTATTAAGAGAATAAAGTGGAGATTGTGTTCTGTCTCCATTTCTCAAAGCTGAATGGCCTCATTTGCCTCCGGCCTTTTATGCCTTTAGAAGGAAATTCTTTAGTTTTCACATTCACTGATTTATTGGTCCCAGCACACTTGACACATCTGTGTATGTTACTGCTGCTTCTGCATCATAACAGCTGCATCATGTATACCTTTTATTCCTGTACAACAATTCTCTCTACAGCTTAGCAAGATCTATCTTGATTATTTTTTTTTTAGCATTTAGATTTCCTACTTTATTCTTCTTGGTTTAAGAGGCTGTCAGATTCAAAATTGGGACATCATTATCCTCCTCATTGATGGAGCTGGAGTTCATTGGCATGGAATGTAGTTCGGGTCCAAGAAAATGTATATGTAAATCTAGGTAAGCTGTGGATTCCTTGTAAGTAGAGGTTTTTAAGAACAGGTTAGAGAAATGCTGTCAGGAATGATCAGTAGCACTTGCTCCAGAGGTGTGATGAAAAGCAGTGCAACGGTCGGACTGCATGATCTCAGATTTCCTGCACTTCCGTGAGCTATGTGCTTTCTTGAAGCCAATTATTTTACAATCACTCAATAATTATTTATCTACAGAGTTGTCCAACACATCAAATCTCTCCTCTTATTGAGCAATCCTTATACGATCAGGCAAATTCTGTTACTGATTAGAATGATATGTTTCTGGACTACTTCCATTACATTCTAAGGATCTACTCAGCATTACGCAGCTGCAATGTTAGCTGTTTGGGTACATGCATACACGTGCAAGAGCTGTGTCCTAATGTGAGTATGCTATCCTTACAAGAAAGCCTCTAAGAAAACATCAGCTACTTATTTCTGACATATTTTGAATTTCCATTTCCAGCACTGTCAATCTTAGAGTCAGCCAAATTCAGCAGAGCAGGAAAAAACTCTTCTTCTCCCCTTCCCTTTGTGCATTGTAATGCAAATGAACCCAGCAGAAGAGAAGACATTTTATACTGTACATGAAGCCATCCAAGACATCAACAAAGGGGAAAACTGCTTTCTTGACAATGTGATTTTTCACCAGGGTGCTTGGTTTATAGTCGTACTTTTCTTTCTTCTTCAGAGATCTGCCAGCTTATCCCAGAAAGAGGCTGAGAAATGACAAGAGGAGAAAGGATGAATTTTAAATCTGAAACCTGTCATTGGTGCAGTACTTTTCATAAACTGGTCACTTCGAAACAGGAGATTTATATTTGTACAAGTTTATATAATACCTAGTGTAATAGGCCTTTAATTTTCAGTGCCTCTGAACTATTGCATTTTAAATATTTAAGAATGGTATAGCTGTACCTCCATCTCTGTGTACTTTGTCTTTAAATCTGTGGGAAACGCTGCTGTTTATCACACCCAGCAGCCTCTTAATGTTGGTGTCAGGGTGGGCTGTAGGGCAGGAGGCTTGCTCTGCCTCCTCTCATGGATAATTTACTGCTGCATTTTCTCATTCAGCCCTTCTCTTAACAGAAAAGGGGGCATGGGGGAAACCTCTTCAGCTGTAAAGAATGAATTTGTTTTCGCTGCATGAAAGCACAGTCTCCAGAAGGTTAAGAAGCCCAGTTTAAAGTCGCAGGGGAGTATTCACGCCATCAAGTCTGTTGCCTGGATGTTGAACACAGGCTCCTTGTATAATGAATGGAGCATCCAGAGCATAATTCCATGCTCCTTTAAAACATATGAGTGCTTTGGACTTACGTTGTTTGAGGATTTCAGCTGTAAAACCCACACATTCATGCTGTCTCTATCTCTCATCAACCTTTCTATTTCTACCACTTTCATCTACCTGACAGTTTTGGGTGTTTCTCAACCCTGTTTGTAAAAGCTGCGCAAAAGATGCCCAGTGAGTCTGCTGCACCCGGGAGATTTGGGGCTGTTGGCACATAAGGACAGCTGTGGCAGAGTTCATGACATCACAGAGGGGCTGAGATGGGAAGGCACCTCTGAAGACTGTCTGGTCCAGCCCCTCTGCTCAGACCAGGGTCACCCACAGCAGGGCGCTCAGGTCCAGGTCCTGTCAGGTTTTGAATATCTCCAAGGACAGAGAATCTACAACCTCTCTGAACAACCTGTGCCAGTGCTCATTTACAAGTGAAATTATTGAATCTGTCATCATAGAATCATAGAACAGTTTAAGTTGGGAGGGACTTTAAGGATCATCTAATTCCAACCCCCCTGCCATGGGCAGAGACACCTTCCACTAGACCAGTTGCTCAAAATCCCATCCAGCCTGGCCTTGAATGCTTTGAGGGATGGGGTATCTACAACTTCCCTGGGTAACCTGTTCCAGTGCCTCACCATCCTCAGAGTAAAGTTAACACTCATGCAACTGTTACATCTATCCACATTAGACAAAACAAAACATCTAACATATGCCTATATTCAATTTTCTACAAGCTCTATCTTCAAAAAAAACCCAACCCAAAACCCAAAACACCCAAAACCAAGTGCGCTAGTTCTTGAAGAAAAGCAGCAATATTACAGTACTGTTGTATACAATGCAACAAAGCAGGATCCAAAGATATTCAAGCGACATGCTTGGTTTGAAGCAAACAAAAAGGAAGCACAAGTCCTTTGCTGGGAATTCATTTGAATAGTGTACTTTAAAAGATAAGCAGATGCTGCAGCACTGGCATAAAAATAATTTTATGTAAAACCCATACAAGCTGCTTTTGTCACAAAATTAACTGCCTTCAAAGCAATGTTTGTTATATTTCCCACAGGTGAAGTAATGCTTGAAGCTATTATTTGGTGCATGTTTGGTAATCAAATAAGGCTTTTCTTATCCAAAATAATGTTTGAATTCTCATTTCCACTCTTCATAACCCTTTGGTAGTTCTTGGTAGCCTTTGAAAGGCAATATACTACATTTAAAGTAAATTTAAAATCAGTTCATACTACTTAAGTGTCGTAGTAAGTATTCTGTAAGACTGAGAATTTAAATGTGCATGGCAAAGTTATTTCTCTGGCAAAAATTTTTAGCAGTACACAGGAAATAAAAAAATACAATTGAGACAGCACATCCACAGCACTGGAGCCTTGGATTGCAAGGCAAAGGATCGAGGGTTTTCCTTTGTTGTTCTGTTGGTTGTATGTGTAACATTCAGCATGATCTTTCCTTCTGGAGGTAAGAAGGAGAGAAACATAAAAATGGAGAGAATGAAACTAGGAGTCACTTGCAAGGCACTGAGCTCTCTGAAGGACAATAAAATTGAGATCATGTGATGTCATTAACTGTGTTTTACTTTTATATGTTATTTACTGTCTGTGTTTCCGATATAAAGATTTTACATACAGCGCACATTTGCTAATTCACTATAGATTTCATTAAATGTTTAGTTGGTTTGAGCTATGTCCCTGTTAAATTGAGATGTTTAAGCAAAACCCAGTTCTAAAACATTTTTAATTTTTATCTTTTATTCTGATGCATTTTCTGTGGGATCTGCTTTATAACTAAAAACTATAAGCACAGAACTTATTGGCTGCATTCTATCAAAGCAACTAGGATGACATATCTGGGAAATGCTGGTCATACCCAGTTCTCCACTTTTTTTTTTTTTTTTGTAGTTATTATTATCATGCATAGCATGCAAGTAAGATTTTTGAGGATATATTAATATACTTGAATATTTGCACATACATATATATACAGTGTTATCCTAAAATTTTAAAAGTTTACTGTCAGTTTTTGGTAGTCCAGGGGCAGATTATCCAAGTCACACATCAACAACTGCACTTGCAGTGTTAGCCACTGTGATTCCACGAGACCCATTTGAAAGCAGAAAGGTGGTGTCTGCAAAGCACTTCAGTTGTGTATGTGTAGGTATGATAGATATTACATATGCATATACATATACTAAATTCTCTAGTAAAAAACTCTTTTGCAAGCTCTCTTTTAGTTAATTAGAGAATTTGCATATTTGATAGATGATAACATTTATAGAGTATTTCTAGATTAGAGAATTTCTAGACTTTGCATAACTTAATTTACATGTGCTTCATGTTACCAATGTTTTATTGGAATGGAATACTAGAATGGGAATAGGTCAAATAGAATGAAAACACATTAAATTTAATATAATTAAAAATATGTACACTCTTTGTACAACAAATAATTAGTCAGTGAAGCCACTTGTTAGAAGGCACTGTGGATAATTGCCTAATAGGATGAAAACAATTAGATATATATGACTAATTGTAATATCATGCATAATTGCATTAGCTGAGCTGAAAATATATAGTGGATATCAATACTCATATGTGGGATCAAATATAAGCTTGCCCATTTAACAGACTAGGAAGAAACATTCCCAACAGACATGTGATTGCATAATCATCAGTTATGTATTTGGAGAGGCATAGATTTTAAGGCCAGGAGGGATTGTTCCAATTATGTCATCTGACCTTTGAATAAACACGTACAGCAGAATTCCATTAAATCATTCCCGACTCAGCTGTTAGTTGCCAGCGATATTTTAGAAAGATGCTGAACCTTTTCAAGCCTTTGCTTTTAACATAAATTTTTCTGGTTTCAAATTCCAACCTCTTATTGGACGCTTGCTAGAGCCCTTTTTCTTGTTATGATTTTGTTTGGAGAGAACAAAGAATCTTTTCTACTCCCAGCTCAGGTCATTACTATGGCTATGATGTAGACATCTTTTAACATCATCTTTGTTAAGCAATACAGCTGTAGTGGTTGGATTTTTTTGGTCTCAAGAAAATATCCAGTTAGATACAGATATATATATGAATTTATATATAAACTTCTGTTTGCAAATCAGTAGTTTGTGATCCGCAGTAGTTTGTTTGTGAATCAGTAAAATCTTTAAATCTAAAACTTGCTTAAATAATTTTGAGATATTTTGATTCAATATTGTCTTTTTTTCAATTTTAAAGTGTTAGTCGCTTAGTAATAGGGAAAAAATCATTACACTGGAGAAAACCTACCTCTTTGACATTTAGAAGAAAACCAGAGAAGGCTATTTCAACAAATTTAGCTCTTTTTCACAACACTTTTGGATTAAAAAGTATAGGAAAGTATTTTTTCCCTGTAAACAGATTCAACTTAAAAAAAAAATATTTTTGGGAATGTTTTATTTTTTTAATAAAGAAATGGTCCGAATCAGTACTACAGATTTAAACATTGCTTCCCCCTATACTATGTAATCCAGTCACCAGGTCAGTTTTGTTTCTCTTTGCAAGATGTGTTCCAGTTTGTCACCATTTTTTAAGGATTGATACCAGAATTGGACAAATTATTCAAATAATTTCACCATTTCCCTCTTACACCCTTGTTCCACTTCTCCATTTCCACCGGATGGTCTTCTGTCTATAAAATGAATTTTTCCTTTCTTAGAATTTATTTTGTACTTTGAAGACATTTTTTTGTTGTTGTTGCAAACATTCAATGGTGGCACATTATTTTCCATCTGCAAACAGGGATCACACAAGTGCTTGCCAATATGGACTGTAGGTCTGACCTGTTGGTATATGGTATACCACAGCCGGGAAAGGTGTGTTATTAACGAGTAGAAAAGTAGGAAAAGTGTGGCCACTCACTGGCAGTGACTCAGAAACTTCCTTCTAAAAATATGAAAGGTCTAGCCATTAACTTAGTCTCAATAATTCAATCTTTCAACAATAGTATATTTAGTTTCCAACTGTGCAATATTTGGCTTAACATCATAAGACATGTTCAAGGCATTTTCAGGGAGATTTTTTTTCTCCTGAGTGCTTTTATTTGTCAGTGTGTAACGTGAATAGGAGACTTTCACAAAAATGACAGGAAGTGATACAAAATTTTTGAGAGTTACCAGTCCTTAGAAGCCTTATTTGTGTCTGTAAAGGAAGTTAGATATATTTTTGCATATCTTAAGGAAAACACACTATTTTCAGACCATCAGCATTTGTTCAGCTATAATTAAAATTGTGTCAGAATTTAGTAGCTCATAAAGTGACCGGGGTCTATTTACTTCTCAACAGAGATTTGACAAGTAGTATTTCAACTAACATATTTTAAGAACTATTTCCCCAAAAAGGGAAAATAATAATTTTTCTAATTACACAGTGTTTCATGCTCAAAGATTTCTGGGTACCTATCACAAAGCTGCATATAAAATATAGCTCTTTCTACCACAGCACTACAGCTCAAAAATTGTAAGATACACAGCTGAGAATTGCACAATTTATTTGTATTAAGAATGTTCAGATACCAATTTAAAACATCTTTGAAAATCCACCTAGGTAGATGTCTACCATGTTCTAAGCAGGAAATAGATACACTCTTGAAAATTCAGCTCTAGGGATTGATTGTAGTGTCCTTACATCCTTCTTTGTCCCTCTGCTCGCAGTTAATCTAGGATATGTATTGACTCACTCAAAGAAATTATTTGCTTGGACTCACTTTGAATAGGCTCCTGTAATGTGGTCTTGCAGAAACAGGTCTATGCTCTTGACAAGAAATACTTGTTCTGCTGAAATACGTGTGAATGTACTGTTGGACCAGGCCTCCAAGAGGTGTGATTTGATTTTGATATCTCTGCTTTGTATTTTTTCTCCTTTATTGACCTTTACTATCATTTTTTCCTCCATATTCTATGTACAATTCTGTTGTTTCTATTTGATTTGGTTTTCTATCTGCAAAGAAAATGTAAAATATCACTGCCTTGCTGTCTACATTTTTGAGAAGACAGAACTGAGTAGTAGGTATCTAACCTTGCTTGCCTGATTTTTCTAATCTGTGTTTGGCTTATGACGGAAATTTGAAAAGATGAACTACACAGAACAATTTAAAAACCTTTATTTGAAAATAAATAATTTTGTTGTAGAAGTTGCTAAAATTTTTAACACAGACCAGCTTTTTATTTTTTGTCAAACCATATGACTTTCTTCTAAGGTGCAACCTTTGTCTTGAGTTCTTGAGTACAAAGACACTTAGGGTGTTTTAGTTTTTTCGTTTACTTTTAACTGAACGTACAGAATTTTCCTCCCACTTTCAACTGTCATTACTTCATACAACCCTGCCATGAAATACTTGAAATGTCTTTTCTGAGCCCATTGAGATTCCTTGGCATAGGAGAGCATTGTATGACTTGAAACCAGCGCTGAAGTTTACTTGCAGAAGCAACTCTTGTTATTATGATCTTTTCCTGAACCTGCCTTGAGCACCTGTAGTTGCCTTTCTTTTTTCCTCAAATGCCCCTATGATAAGAATTGGAATATTTTTAGCAGGCTTGTTCTTTGAAGCATATCTAACACAGTGCTAAAGGTGCGCAGTGAAAAAGGACAAATACTTTGCTGCAGCAGAGGAAAAGCATATGCCAATATAATGCAACCACAAAGGCATGGGTTAGTGGCTGACTAACAGCAGGTGGAGTATTTGAAATGTGTGATTTATGCAGGTCAGATGGAGGGGGAAAATCTGGTCTCTCCCACCTTGAAAAAGAAAAGGAGTTTGCCTAGATGCTCCTTGGTCTTCCACTTACTACTCATGCTCTGGACTTTGGCTTTCAAGCTTGTTCCATTCAGTTGAAATTTACTTCATTAAATAGCTTGAATATGAGAGTCTAATTTTTCTAAATTCTTGTAATTACTTATAGATGGCAGAATTTGTGTCAAGATATTTTTCATTTTTTTTAATCTCCATTTTATTTTCCCTCTGTCTTTTCTTCTGCTCTGGAAAGCTCAGACAGTATAAAAAAACTGAAGACAAGTTTTTTAGATTTTCTTTCCCTCCCATTACCTTTTTCCACCACAGTTTTCTTTTTAAATAGTTTTCTTTTCTTCTGCTTTAACATATTATTTATTTTCATGTATTATACATTGTTTTAATAACAATGCCAGATACTCTCAATGTTGCTTGTGAGTCATAAAAAATGAAAAAAACAACAAAGGAATGGAGAGAATGAAGGTGGAGTATCTTTCTCCTTTTTTTTCCTTTTTCTCTATCAAGCACACAGATAGCTATCTATCACTCATAATAAAAACTGAATCCTCAGAGTCAGATATCTTAGAGTACTTAAAGATCCAGAAAGGAGGACAGCACCTAGCAGCTATTAAATGCATTAGAATACTCCTTGGTTATTTTTATCTATTTTAGACAAACGCACACAAGGATCACTATCACATTTAGAGATGTGCAGCTGCATGTACTCCTATGGGAAGACCGAGAGTATTGTCTCTCTGTATATGCACGGCTAATAACAGACATGGAGCTTGATAAAGAAAATGGAGTATCTGTAGTTTTCCTACGCCACACATGCTTAGAAGGTAACTGGCATAATTGTTTAACCTTGATTTCTTTAAAGACAAAAAGGCTCAATAGGATTCTTTGGTTACATCCTGTGTTATCTAATGTCACATTTTTGAAGAAAATTGCCCATGTGGCACGCAAATCCTAAATATAAAACCTTTCAGGGTTTATACATTATACTGTTTCATAAGTGTCCACAAAACTAATGAGTTTTGAGTTTCCGGTATCTCAACTTGTGTGATTTCTCCTTGCAGATGTAACTCAAAAGGAACATTCACTCTATTCCTGTCATGACTCCACCATCAGCAAATGTTGGGGTTCATCATGTAAACTACTTAATGTTAGGAGACTAATCCTCTTATGAAACAAAATCAGTCCCCACGTTGCTGTAATTAACAGCTTTGAACCGCTGGTTTCTTAGCAGGAACTGTGTAACGTTTTAGAATTATTTACAGACTCTAGGAGCTCCTTAATTTAATGACCGATTTTGAGCCAGCAAAATCTAATAGTAGCTGCAGATAGAAGGCCATGTTGTTGAGAAATGGGTGAAGAAGTAGCATTTTGCTGGCAGTGGAACACCTGCAAAGACGAAATCTCTGGCTTGGATATAGGGAAAATCTTAAAACAGAAAGCAAATGCCGAAAGAAAGAGATGTCATCTTTTATACAGTGCTGATGATACCTCATGTGGCTTCTTTGATTTGCCGATTAACACTTGACAAGCTCCATCCACTTCCCTCAATCCTTCCTCCTGCCTGTGGGGGATATCATGCTTCTCTCTGGGTAGAGTTTTCTCTACTTCCCTTTAGACTGGAGGACCTATACCTTCTCCGACACTGAACAACACTGAAGAGCCCAGAACTATCTATTAAATAAATAAGCAAGTGGCTTCCATATTACAGTGCAGCTGCTGTCCTAAGCCAGCAAAAAAAAAGGACTGCAACATATTTAGGAGACAAAGTTTAGAACAGATTTTTCAGTTTAGACTGCAGATGATTGGGAATAAAATATTGGTCTATATTCGGTTACTGTCTCAGCTGGATTATAACCAGAGTAACTGTCACTAAGAGAATAGGGAATTATTCATTGGTAATTTAAAGTATTCTAAAAAGTAGCCTCAAGAGCATCTTCCTCAAACATAGATATTATAACTTGAAGCTTTTTTTTTCTCTCTCCATTGTGGTGAGTCTTTTTGTAGGCCATAAATGTGGAACAGGCATTGGAACTAGGGTGAAGCAGGGCTTTGGATCACATCTGTCCAGGCATTACATTAACCACTGTGGTCTTTGGCGAAAGGGCAGCAGGACCTGTGAGGCTGTGAAGGGAGGCTCATCTTTTGAGACTCGTCAGGCTGAGTGCCTCAAGTGGCCTTGGAGGCTGTTCAGCAAGCAGTTGTGATAGTAGGAGGGAGTAATCGGATGGGTATGACTTCCTTCCCTACTTGGTTGATGTCGGGCTTAACTCAGTGCTCTGGTTTTTGCACCTCCAAAATATGTCCAGATGTTTTCTAGGCACCTAGATACTGGATCTGCTGAGGCAGCCAGCCAGGTATCTGTGTCCATTGGTGGATTTAAGCCCCATTCTTATTTTTATTTCCTTGTTCCACCAGCTTTGCTGCTTCTGATTTTTGTTTTGTCCATTTAGTCTTTGGTGACTTCTTTGTATCATCTTCTATTCTTTTCTTTCTACAGAACTGTTTTTATCTATCCTGCTTTCCTCATTCTACAACTCCTCAAGGATTATTCCATTGCCAAAGTCTTTCTTTACAACCACTTTCAAAGAGCACTGTTTGATCCTCTGCTCCTTGAGCTTCACCCTGTGCTGTCTTGCTGAGCCTCTTTCTCCAGCTATGGGATCATTAGCTTTCTCTTTGCCTCCATTTCATAAGCTCAGTAATTATCTTTGTATTTTTTGAGTTCTGCATGTATAGTCAGTGAATCACTAACTGTTGGATCCTCACATCTCTGAAGCACATGCAGAAGATTGAGCAATTTTCAAAAACTCACATCAAGCAAAGTTTTCCATCTCCCCTCCCTCTGCCTCCACTCTTCAAAGACCGTGGGGCTCCTACGGCTGCCCTCCATCTCATTTTCTAGACTGTCTTTTCCTCTGATCACTCTCCTCTCTCTAATCATGCTAGTAGAGTGCTCTGACTTTTTCTTCTAGCCTATTACCCCAGGTGATTCTATCAAGGGAAATATTTTTAGTATTATTATTTTTTTTATCTAGGGCAGGAACATTCATATTATCACAAAGGTGTGAGACACTGGCTGCCTGGGTATGGCACCCTTTGGTGCAGAGATGAGAGGCAGCATGACACGAGAGTGTGGAGATGAAAGGCTCTGTCATGCTCTTGGAGGTAGCAAACCCTTTGATCACAAACCAGGTTGTAGTAAGGGAAGAGTCAGCATTGGATGCCCTTGCTGATAGATTTTAAGACTCTGTGGGTGGATAACAAACATCTGCTCTGATACTTAGATCTGACCTCAGGTCAATTTGATATTCATTTTACACCATATCCACCTAAGATAGGATATTCATCCCTCTCTTTCAAGTTTTCCTTTCATACTGCCTCCACTGAGACTTCTTTTTCCTCTTTCTCTCTTACAATCCATCTTTCCTGTTGCTCTATCAATTTCTTCATTTTCTTTCCTTCTACCTGGCTTGGGATATAATATTTTCAAGTTTTCTGTGTCATTCTATTTTAGCCAGTCTCTAATTGCCTCTCTCTTTCTTACAGTGCTGAGATGTGGTAATTGCTGAATTTGTTCCAGTGTCATGTAGTGCAAAAAAAGTTTCTCATTAAATAGTAGTGGGATGATTCTGATCTCACGCTGCTTAAAACCAATTCAGTTGATAAGCTGAAAGGCATTCTTCTTGATTTATCATTACTACAATGAGGTCAAGCCCTTTGAACACAGTATACTTGCAGCATTTCTTTTTCTGTTTCAAATGCTCTTAAAACAGATTAAATAATGTGATATTGACTCTGCTAACTCTTATGACATTTTACAAAGAAAGACAAAGCTTAACAATTTATTCTTTGGGCGCAATTTATTCTTTTGTGGGGATCAAGGCTAATTTTAATCCTTAGACATCAGTGATCAAAATACCAACATTTATTTATCCATCACTTCAGACTTTGTCCAATTCACAGACTTTGCTTTCACAGGACTATCAGTCGTCACTGTTCTGTTCTACTGCTTTTACCACAAGAGTAGCAATTATAACACTGTTTGAAAACCCTGTATTTCAGTTCCCTGATCCACTTGCACCTCAACAGATTTGATCATCTATCTGCTTGACCTGATGTACGTTTCACTCACAAACTTCAATCTTCTCCTGTGGCAAAGTTAATTTTGGATTCTTTGTTCACAAGGTGTTAGTCAGGGGTTTGGGCTTTGAACATACCTTCTCTTCTGTCTCAGGGAAACGTGTTAGGGTTTATTGTCAGATTTGTCTTTAATGTCTTCCACCATGCCTAGATCTATTTAATCTTTTGTCCTGAAGCTCAGTCCATCCTCTCCTAAAGTGGAATCAGGGCTCTTCCCCTTCCAGTGATAAGTAAATGTATCTCTGTTGTATTAGGAGTATCCTCAACTTAACTGCCTAATAAAACATTCTTTAATACATCAAACTCTCTTCCCTGTCTTTGGAAGCTACCTGGATTTCTTTAGCAAGCCGTACATTTTTCATCAAACTGTAGATTAAAACCAAACTTTATACAAATATCTTAGCATTTAACGTCTTTTATCTGAGATACTGCCCAATAATAATCAGTCTTTCAGGACTGACAACAGGTTTGAGGTGGCTGATCCCTAAATTATTAGGCATATCAAAAAAGTGTTTTGCAAAAACTTCTGCATGATAAGATAATGAGTTTCAGATAACTTTTAACTCAAACAAAAGCACTTCATATGAACAATACTTGAATGGGTATGAACTCCTTTCAAAGATCTCTAGTGATTGTGATGAAACACCTGAATTTAATTTGTTCCCATGTAATAGCTATAGATCTGATAGATGATCTTCATAAGGAGTTCTTAAATAGGTATCACAATGAGTTTAATTGTAATAGTTATGGGGACTGTGATATTATTAAATATTAAATGCAGTGTGTTAGTGAAAGTGTAGTTCAGGGACAAAGTTGAGCTTGCATGAAAATAGTGCCTGTTTTCACAAAAAGACTTGTTGTATCCCACAGGTGGGAAAAAAAGAGAAGGCATCCAGCAGTATTAGAAAGAGAAAAGGAAGTACAAGATACTAGTTTCTCACTGATTTATCTTTTCTAAGACTATTAATTTAAATAGAGGTATGAGAATAAAAGGAGAACAATGCAAAGCAGATAGGAACTACAGTTTTGGGTTTTTTTCTTTTATTTTTCCTCAATACAGTTTTGCCAGGGAGGCTTTGACTGATAAGATGCTAAGGGCTAATGCTTATCTAGTCCCCTAAAGGGCACACTGAATGGATGACAGGATTACTCTGAGATGCAACAGTTAATACTGAAACATTTTAAAAAAAATATTAACCCTCACGCCTGAAGGTTTAAATTCAACTCTATCAGGATTAGATGGAAAGGTAATGTGGTGGCCATATTTTCATACGCAATTGGTTCCATCTTTCTATAAAGCTTTTAGTACTAACCTCTAGAAACAGGATATTGGACTGCATAAACTATGGGTTGGAAACTCTGTGATAATTTTCTTAATTTATGGCCACACTGTTGCTACTCCCTCAGTCTGAATTTGCTGTGCTACTGGAACAGCAACAAAATTATCAGTGACAGAAGACTGTGTGTATGTGTATGTGTGAGAGAAATTACCTGTCTCTACTAACCAGAAGCAATTCTTAGTTTCATTTACAAGTGACTTGTTTTATGGGATGTCATTTAGCTGGTCAGTGAGAGATGCTCACCATCCAGCTCACAGCATTTGCTGCATTGGAAGGGGAACAAGTTGATTCTGCTTACCAGGATGATTACAGTTGCTAGAAAATCTATTTCTACATAAGCCATTGATTATTCACGTTTCAGTAAAAACAAAAGGATGAAATGGAGGTTCACAATATCAGAAAGAGAAACCACAGTGCGAACAGAGCCAAGCACTATCCACCTACCTGCTATAAAAAAAAAAAAAAAGCGAAACTTCT
The DNA here is from genome assembly GCF_000708025.1 of Charadrius vociferus. Taxonomy (NCBI): domain Eukaryota; kingdom Metazoa; phylum Chordata; class Aves; order Charadriiformes; family Charadriidae; genus Charadrius; species Charadrius vociferus. Next base: position 812,130 of record NW_009661370.1, read on the forward strand.
GTGATATAGGAGACTTCTGCCTCAAACTGTGAGTCTTCTGCAGATGTCATCTTGGAAAGCAGATGCTTCTCCACCCAGTGCATAGGCTAAAGGAAAAATCTGAGTAATGGGCTTGAATACTGTATATTCAGACATAAGATATTTATTTTCACCTGTATTTACAAAGAGATCAATATGAGACTTTTTTAAAATTTTTTTTTATTTAGAAAACTTGGGAAAGACACTGAAAATGCAGAATACTGGGAAATAGACTAGTACCTTTTCCTCCAAAATAACCCATATATATTAAATGGGTATATAATTAATCTGAGATTATGGTATATTTATTATGTTATAATGGAAGTCTCATGCTGTTTCAATTTACAAACTGATTTGGGGAACAGTAAATTCAAGGATACTCAAGTTTCTCCAGCAGTCTCAGCGCAGCAGGATTCTTTTTCTTCAGTAATCAGCAGCGTAGGTACTAACAGTGCCAGCACTGAGACATCATAACTGGATTTAGAATCAATCACCGTGCCTTTTACATAACTGGAAACACACAACTTCCTAATCTATCAGTTTTACCATTGGTAGAGCGTGTGGTGGCTGAATGATGTTTGAAGGTTTTGTTCCAGCCTCCACGACTAGAAACCTTAGATATAACTATCAGTCTTCAGCATAAAAGAGAGCATGAGGGGACTGTAGACTCGGCTGGATGGACCTCTGAACAGTGTCATATTTTTAAATAAAGACAATAAAATTAAATAAAGTTCCCTCATAATTGGTGTCCTGCTATGAAAACTGTGTAACTTCCCGCTTACAAAGAAGCTGTACTGTGGAAAAAAGGCTTTGTTCTAAAGATAACACTGGGGAAAAAAAAGGCAAATCAGAAAATGCATCTCTTTTATACATCATACAGCATTAGAGAAAACCAGAGAGAAAAAAAAAAAGGTCGATCAGCCCCAAATAAAACCTCACTTGTTAGACATACAGAACGAGTCATAAAAATTACTTTTCTCATGCTACTGTAAATGTTTAGTGACAGAAGGTTTTGTGGAAAGAAGAATAAAATTGAGAGAGCATGACAGTGCTTCTTAGAATAATCTTCTGCTTTAAAAAAATTCTCACTACAGATATTAATGTACTATGTTGTCTGATGCTATAACTTTTTTCCAAGATATTAGTGAAACCAAAATTAGTCTATAAATATTTCAGAAAAGTTTCACTGACAAATAGGCAACCTTGACTGACAATGTAGTTACATTATTAATGAAAGTGGGGGATTTTACTACTTGTTTAGACTACAATTTAGATTTCTTATATGAGAAGTTGCTAAACTACTGTTATAGAATTTTGCAATAACTAATTATTAAAACACCACTATTTATACTGCAAGATTTACTTTAAAGTCAAGCAAGTAAAACAGAAAAAAAGCGTTACAGAGAGTGCAGCAGGAGCTTTCAGCATTTAGTAAATCATACACTTTTGAATTTCTTCATGAGAACTTCTTCTGTTGCCATTATGTACAAACAAGGGATTAAAGCATGACAATAAAAGTCAAAACTTAATCAGTTATCAAGAATGAGAACATTAATAATTATAACTTGCAAAGACAACTATAAGTGTGTTGGTGCAACAGGAGACCTAGGATTAGGCTTAGATAGTATGACTTTAGAAGATTCCTTCTAAATGTCTTAAAAATAAGTCAAGACTGAAAAGAAGAATGTATGCAAACCATGAGCTTTTAATTGTTTTTCTAATTTCTTAGCTTCTCTAAATTGCATTAGGGAACACCTATTATTTGTAAAAGTAGCGCTATGGTAACTGTACAGATCAAAGCGTATGAAGAAGGCAACATTTCTGGAGAAAAATATACCTCCTGTAGCAAAGATGAAAGAGAGGAAAAAAAACAAACAGAAAAACCACTGTGGCTCATAGTTTCTTCATTAAGTTCTCCCGTGTCTCTCAAATACCTAAATTTTTCCAATCATTTCAGCTAACCTAGTAAAGAGGTATGTCCTCTATTTACAATATCTTGGTCCTCCAATTTTACTTAATACGTACAGATTCTTTCTAGTTTCCTTACCTATATTTGTTGAATGGAAGAACTCTGAAAAGCATCTGCAAGGTTGACATTAGTGCTACTTATATGCTTCACTGTGCAAATCAGTTAAAAAGTCATAAGAATCTGAAGAGTGACAGATGAACAAGACTTTTTCAGGAAAAAATCCAGAAATAATGAAATCTCCCTAAAATTCTAAGATCCTTTTTCAGTTTAACTACACAACATAATTTCATGGGTAATATCCAAATCATTTTATTCATGTGTTTTTCATGTAATTTAATTGTATTATGTTTTGTTAGATCAAGCTCTTAATTGTGTTGTATGCTTGTGCCATGAATCTGTGGGAAAGGAAAAAGAGATCTCTGCTTCTCACTGAAGAAACATCTTTTCTCCCTAATCCCTTCCTCATATTTACCAATCTGAGACAATCGGGTGGTCTCCACATCCTGGTGTCTTGAGTCTAAGCTTTAGGCTGGGAACATTTAATCTGAAAAATTGGCATCATGGGCATTTGACAGTCTGTGAAACCTTCCCCAAAAGACCTCAAAAAGCATGAAGTGCTTGGTGGCCTCTAGAAAGGATGAAGAGAAATAAATATCTATGTGTGGATTTAGCATCTGACTAAAAGTCCCGTCTGACAGCAAGGTATGATATCCTGGAACAGAGCTTTCACAACCTTTTTGTCTTTCTGTTTGCTCTCAAAATTGTATACTGCCCTTCCAGTTAGTAGTATCTGTGGGATAAGCAATAAAACCTATAATTCAAGCAACAGTTAGGACAGACCTGTGCCCTCACTGGTATGTGGGTATGTTGCAGAGGAGGCACGACATCAGAAGACCCATTTGAGGGACCTGCACTCAAAATAAGAGCAAACTTCATTCACACCATTTATTGGCAGCAGTCCCTAGCCTGCACTGTTCATTCCAAACTGTGCCAAGCTGGCTCAGGTCAAACCTCAGGCAGAGGAGAAGGTGCTGAGGAGGACATGTGGAAGTTGGCATGCCGAGGTCTCGAGTCCTTTCCTTCTCCCTAGGTGGTTTTCTAGAATAGCCCCAGACTCCTAATGTCTCAGTCCATTAATATTTTCTTCATATCCTAATTAATTGCAAATGAAATTGTGAATTGTAGGTTACATTATTATACATTTTCCTCTCCCTAAGTGAGGTCAGCATTCCAAACAATTTTTCTGGGCAGCACGTTTCATTAATTTTGCCCTCAGCACATAGATGAGTATGGAACAATCAAGCAGTAAATATAATGATTTGTATATAATTATTGATTACCTTTTTAAAATAAAATTCCTAGACATGCAAAAGTAGAAAACCGCAGAAATTAGTAAACTGGGGAAAAAAAAAAAAAGAGTTATAAAAGCAGTATTTACTTAACCAGAGTAAATCTTCACTTAATCATTCACTGTAAGTGAAATTGCTGCTCCATCCCTTGTCAGCATTGCTCTTTTCTCTATCTTCTTCTCTCTGTCTTTTTCTGTTTTGGTGTATCCTTACTGAGAGTCAAGGAGCAGACTTGCATCCCGTACTCAATATGTGGGCACACATATGGATGTTTTCCATTTTGTTCTTTATGACTTTATGAGGAATTCCCAACATTTAAAGTTCTGACAGGTACTGGAAATACACAGGCCCTACATTAAAGTAATAAATCAGGTTTTATTATAAGACCATTCCATCTCTTTATTGAAAATGGGACACGTGTATGTTTATGTGGGGAGATGAACATTTTACATTAAAATTTCCTTATTTGGCTGTAGAATGTAAACATATAGGCAAAATTAATCAGAAGAACGAGGTCTGCTTTTTCACCAGTCTACATGGAGAAAACAAAAGATGCTTACTTTCAGCTTAACCCATTTCATTATTTTTCCTGGAAACAGCTTCATTTTGCCGTATATCATACAAAATATTTAAAAACAAGTTAAAAAAAAAGAATAAATCAAATAGCTATTTAGAACCTGACTTTTTTTTTTCACTTGCTTATTGGTTAGGTTTTGGTTATCATTATCAAGAAAGTTAAGAACAAAAGAAAATTCTGCTATCTGGGTTCTGATTTATATTTTAAGTGAAGCACTCAACAAAAAAAAAAAAAAACCAAACAAAAAAAAGAGAACATAAAACAGTTTAAAACACAGAAAACTCCATATAAGGAAAAACTTTCTACTAAACATATGGACATCAAAGAAGAGTCAGAAATTAAGGATTTATATTGGGATGGGCTTGAAAGAGCCTAATTCACCCGAGATTTATGAACTTCTGACTGCAGAAGGTCTTTGCCAGCTGAGTCAATGCTCAGCACATGGTGATGGAAAAACTTCAGACTACCCTTTTATACAACTGTTGGCTCCAGTAAGAAGAACTGGCAGAATAATCAGGAGATAAATGACTTTCCTACTTCAAAACTAGCACTAAATCAAGAGCAATCTCAGGCTGTCAGGTTCAGGCCTCCATTACCTGAAGCAACCACATAATACAAAGCTGTTGCTATTAGATACAAGTTGGTATTAAGCTCCTGTCCCATTTCGTCCATCTAACTAAACTTACTTTGGAAGGCTGCAATAGTGTATCTTTTGAGTTAATGACTTGCAAGGTTTCTCTTGCAATTTTCCTGTAGTACTCCATGTTCCACCAAATACATTGATTTCTATCTCAGCTCAAGTAAGAAACACTGTTGAAGACTATTGCCTCTTTTTCTAGCACAGTTTAACCTGTGGAAGGTAAGGTTCAAGATCTAAGTGCAAACACTGAAACTGTGCTTTTGCCCCACAGGGCTCTATCTGTTTATTTTGGGATTTCTTGCCATTAAGGGGAGCATTGTTTGCTTGCAGTGGGTTTCTGTCAGCATAGGATCCACTCCTTTCTACAGTGCAAACTTTAAGATTTTAGCAATGAATCTTAAATGATATCATGATGAATTCCCTGCTGGCTGTGTCTCCTCTATCTCATCTGTGTCTTTAATGGGAAAAAACCTGGCTGGAAGTGTTATGTAAATGAGCAAGAAAGAAAAACAAAAACTGTATGAAAAATATGTAAGCTTTCTACATACAGCAGGTATTTATTGTCTCATTAAAATATGCAAATATATCATCCCTAATCAAAAATGCCCTAAGTGAAGACTTTCCATTAAAAGCAAATTCTCCTATACATTTTTTTGATTGGGGAAGGGAAAAGATTGAGACAAACATTTTTCTTTTTATCTCTTCAGTGTTTATAACTGCACAAAACCATCGGCATCCCAATTCCTTTGTGTTTCCCTAGTGAGTATATAATGACTTCACTTAAACAGCTCATCTTCCTTAGAACTGTTGATAAAATTCTGAAATTCCCTTTTATTTAGCCCTCAGCTAAAAGTACTTATTCAGCCTATGGTTTTAAAAGTTGCATGGTCCCTTAAGAATAGCAGTAGGATAGGCACCTGGGTCACACCAAATTTTTAAGCCACAAGTTCTTCTTCGCAAATATGTTTTCACTGCTTCTTGATCTCCTGCAAAGTCAGCTAAGCTGCCATGTAGATTATTCCTTACGGTAAGACTCAAAACAACAGAAAAGATGCTTTACTTTAAAGCTGTTGTTTCTTGCTGGAGCTCTGAAGTAAAGAGCAAATTTTGCATCAAGGGGAAAAAAACCAAACAGTTGCATGGGGGAAAGAAGAGGTGAATACCTACTAAATTAGCCAGTGATGACAATTATCTGTCAGAAACCATGTGCATATTCAGTGCATACTCTTTCCTTATTACCTCTCAGAAGATTTTCTGTACGGCAATAATATGCTATGCTTTATTGTTGGCCCAATTTCTCACACTGTCAATACTTACAAAAGTGTACAAAACACAGTTTCATTTCTAGCAAAGGAATCAGGAACTTGCGTCAAAGCATTTCTTCTGTCCTATGCTGAAGCCAACTAAACTAACTTGGTTGCACTGGCACTGTACCCTCAGCAAACTATGGTATTCACAGGTGGTTTAATGCAGCTTTGGTGTCATGCTCCTCAATAATTCATTGCTTCTCATGCCTTGAGGAATGTAACAAAGGAGGAAATCAGTATCACGACATGATTTTTTTGTTACTATTATTTGATGAGATGGCTGTCATTTACAGGAAAAAAACAGTATGCCTTCACTAAGAGACATGACATTGCTTTCAGAGTGAGTTATAGCAAGTATTGTGTAATGGCCAAACACGATTGAAAATATCATCTTCCACAGACTATTTATTTGCATATGTGAATATTGTATGTTATAGCTAATTAGACAAATTAAACATCCTCTTTCTTGATTTCTAATCTGTGAATATCTACTGAACATATTTGACATTTCAGTAGAGATGAGGATAACAGGAAACGTGAGTGCTCATTAACAGATTTCATTTTTTATAACAGAAAAGAAAAAATGTAAACAAATTTATGCATATACAACTGGATGCAAATGTGTCACCCAGGTCTTTGTCACTCTGTGGTGGACACTAATCTTTTTTTTAATGCCATCTCTATGCTAAGATGAGAAAGAGTTTGGATGCTTGGACAATTATGACTGGCAGTCAGAAGAGCTGCATTTTGTGTTTTCCTCTACCACAGCCATCCTTCAAGATTCTTCAAAGGCCATCCAACATTTTTGTGTCAAAACCTTTCCAGCTGCAGTGTGATTTTTGGCCCTTAAAACAGTGGTGCATCAGGCTTGTGATGGAGTCTGTTACAGGTGGAAACATTTAAGGATGGATGCATGAAAGACCTGGCCATAAGGACATGTTGTCTAACAGATTTCAAGCAGCTCTAGGTAGAAGAGATACAATGGAACATTAACAACAGATGGGCAGTCTTCGGACTGGGGAGATTTTTGGCCTGAGCCTGGGTTTGAGAGTGAGGCAAAGGACTAGCTGCTTGCCACCCTTGGTACCAGGGCATGGCACCTGGAGAGAGGGAGAAGCTGAAAATGGTGGCTTTTGGGAGCAGGATGGGCAAAGTGGGCTGACTGCCCGCAGCTCAGCATTGCTGAGGAGAGTATGGTTTGGGTTCAGACGAGGTACAGCCTTCGGCACCTCCAAATGGGCTCCACTCCCTGAGGACTCTCCATTGGCAGTCTCCATTAGTGAGGCAGAGAAAATCCTGAGTGTATTCACACCTCTGTGGGCAGTAAACCCATAATTTGGTGTATTATTCAGGGTGATGTCTTCATGGGATCACTGGCAGGAACTCCTCTTTTCAAAGGTTTACATCAAAGAAGGAGGAAGTGATGGTTCATATCCCAAATGCAATAATGAAATTGTCACAGCACTGAGAAAGCACGACTCACCTCCATGGATGTGCTCTAAACACTAGGCAATAATGAAAAAATGCAGCCAGCCGCTATCTCTCTTTTTAAAAGTGTGCCAGCTAAAGAAAGAGACAAAGGAAGAAAGAAGGAAAGAAAGAAAGAAAGAGATAAAGAAAATAAAAAAAGAGCTTCTTTGGGACACAGGGAGAAGCTGTAATCCTGTATGTAACCTATGAGATAATAGGTTTGTAATCACAATCTGAGGCAGTAGTTTTCACTCTAGTTAATAAGGCATAGGAAAATACTCATTCAGATGAACTTGGTAACACACACAAAAATGATTCTTTGAATTGAAAGGAATTGGACCTGTAATGTCTAAGACGATTCCTGAAGGCAGAATTTCTCTGCCATCAATAAATTTCATGAGCATTAATAGTATCAAGCAATAGTCTAAGTATTTACACAGGAACTGATTATTGGGGATAGCGGTGATTCAACATGTAATATAATGATTATATTCTTCAGGATACAGGATAGTATTGAGGCCAATAGGATAAACATTGACTGAGATAACATCTGTGCCTTATTTCACTACTGTAGAAAGCTAAAAATAAGACAGTAAGTGTGATTCTGATTTTATACAGAGTAGTCTGCAATGAAAACAACACCTTGTAGGCTAGAAAGCACATCAAATGATTCCTAATTCACCTTTCTGCTTTCATCTACTCACTTGGTTTGCCTTTAGGAAACACTAGTTTTGCTAGATACTAAGACTCATTCCATGCATGATACAGAAGTGCTTCAAAAAACTGGTAGTGTAATTACCTATACTTCAGTTAACAGCCCCAACCAACTCACAAGTGTTAGTTACTTCTCAATGACAAACCATAAGAACTAAAATAGAAGACAGGCTCTCTTTAAAGTATTTGTGCAGAAGATTTTCAGGTGTGACAAACGAGCAAGAGGAAATTCAGCTAAGTACTTCTGAGTTCCTAGTTCTGGCTGTGTGCCCTGATCATGTTCCAGGTACATATGAAGTGAGACCCCCACACGTATACTAATTTTTTTCTTCCCTTTTCCATCCCCTGTCCACCTCCATTGATCATCTCACACTCTTTTCCAGTATTCCTTGAAATAAAGCCTAGGAATGCGTGCTAGAAGGAAGGCACAATATATCTCAGCATGGAGACAGACACAATCTTCAACAGCTGTATGTTGTATTTAGAGGTCAGAATTAGTAATCAGCCAGTGCAGATTTTAAAGAATTTGGTCCTGGCATGATATAGCATGCATTTCAGATTCTAACTATACTATGAGCAGACATATCTGTTCATAATAAAGCTCAGACCTTTTAAAAGGTTTTTTTATGTTCCTTTAAAAGTCTTTAAAATGTGGAAACTCAGCAAGAAAATCAATGTTAGGTTCTGCCTGGATTTGAATTAAAGCTTCATGTATGCTAAATTTCAGTAGTGTAATCCTGAAGGGATATAAGAACAGTGATTCTTTTATCACAACACTCTCAAGATCAGGCAGAGAAGTAGAAAAATATCTTGGACAGTAAGTGCTCCTATCTGACTGCTACAATCAAAAGCTTGTAATCCAGCGTTAGTGAAAAACTGAAGAAGGGTCTTTAAAATCTCTGCTGCCTCCTCCATTTGCTTTCCTGCTCATGTATTCCAGCATCACAAGGTTTCCTGTGACGAATCCAGCTACAGCCCAATCTCACCCGTTTCTCGGTCACTGAAGTACAACTGCACCACGGCACCTTCTTGGTGTTATATGACACCCAGAGAAGCTGTGTCATCAGCATATCGTAAATCATTCTACCCAGTCTCTCACTGGCTATTCCTATTGCTGCTGGCTTCCCTGCATGTTACTGCATATACATACACTGAATAGGAAATGCTGATACATCTTCATCCTATAGGCTAAGAACACAGTTTATCACCCTTTCACAAAGATGTCTAAATCATGACTTTTGGATACACACGGGTTTTACTACTGCTTCTCAATAGCATGCTATGCCCTTCATATTTCTAAAGATCTGAAGTGATTTTGGTGACCTTACAGGAGCAGCATTATCAGGAAATGCCAAACGTTTGTCACAAAATCATCAGACATTTTTATCAAAACACAGATGTTTATAATTACTATGCTTCTGCATGACAGCCTGAAAATATATCTCACCTTGTGCAGGATGTTCTACAACGACATGAGCTTGCATGTCACTCTCTAAATAAAAGTACAAATTAGGAGAAGACAAAATATGCATAAATTGTATATATTGCTCACTGTGGAAATACTCGTTATGGAGGACTGAATAAGATGAAAACTACATTGTCATGTTTTTCATGATGTACTAAAGGAACAACAATAGCTGAAGGTTAATTAATAGGGAGATTTAAAAAACAAAATTAATATCATATTTCAGAATCAAGTCTTGTGTGATCTTGATTAACAGCAAAATCTAAAAGGTTTTTCTTTCACAGCTGATTTATGTAGCTTCATCTTTTATATTTTCCAGCTGATTTCAAATTTTCTAGGTCACTGCCTGAGCCAAAATGACACATTACTTACTATGTATTGCACCAACCAGAAAATATTACTTGTCTATCCACATCTAAATATGCAGTTTGTTTAAGTTTTCTTGGTTCAGGTATCTTTTTACCTAAGAAAAATCTAATTGCCCATTTATTGAAACAGGGTTTTGATAATTTCTCCCTCTAAATGATTTGCCTCTGACAATTTTAGAGAGCAGCGTTTGTGATATAAAAAAAAAAAATAAAAAAATTAAATGGATTGGCAAGATTTCAATCCATTCTTCATCCTTCATTTTCAGAAATGAAAGAAGTTGAAAAAAGAGGTTTGCTCATGTGTGAGCATAAAACTGAGGAGAAGAGATGGAAGATGAACCTAGATACAACCCAGACACAAACGACTCAGACTTCAAATAGGCTTGGCTTTCCATTCCTTATTGTGGAAACAACTGAGGTTTTGAAAATATTTTTACTCTGATGTTACTAGAGATAGAACAACACAAATCTAAGCAGTATAGACTAACCATGAGTAAATTCAAGCTAACAAATAGAAGGTTACTAATGGTCAAAGGAGAGAGGTTCAAGGTGGAAAAAAAAAAACAGTAGCTGTTTTAACATGAAGTTTGATTTTTTTTGACAGTGCTATACAAAATGAATCTGTGTGAAGGATCAAGGGGTGTTCTCACCAGTGCAGCACCTTGGTCTGAAGCCTAGAACCAGGGCAGAAGACCGTGTTCAGCAAAGGGGGTTGGCACATTGTCCTTGAAAGTCAGTCCTACACCGGCTGTCCTATATAGAAACACTGCTTCAAATAACATGCAGAGTGGCAGTTCATTTAATTTCCGTAACTCAGTGGGAAGGAACAGTTATTGCAGGAAAGACCTCAGGCCTCAACCGGGTCAAAGTAATCTTGATAAGGCATGATGAGCCAGAAGTTCCTTCAGGCCCTATGGTCCTTTACTTGATGTACTTGATGCTTCGGGACATCACCTGAGGAGTCATCTATTATAAATGCAAGATCGCTCAGTAACATAGACTAAAGTAAGAATTTTGAATTGAGTAATGGATAAGAGATTACAAAGGGACCCAGTGATTACTTTTTCTATCAGGTAAGTTGAAGTGTTTTTATGACAAATACTTTCTTTCTCCCTCAGCACCCCATTATTAGCATGCACAAGTCTTGCACAAATGTGATCTGTGGCTGCCCAGTGCTGCTCCCTTTCCTTCAATGTCGGTTTGGTTTTGCATGCTGCATGCAATCTACTGGCTGGATTTCTTCTATCACATTCAGAAGATCAAAGTACCGATTAAAAAATATGGCATGCTCTATAGAAAATAGATGTAGCATTCAGAACGCAATTGACCACAGACAGTCTTCTTCTCCCCCTTCTAACCTATAAAGGAATTGTGTCCAGCCTGGATCACACAGGAGAAAATATTTCCTAGGCTTCTATCTGTCTCCATTAGCATGCTATTTTATTCTGCACCTGCAGCTAGCAAAGAAATGGAGAGTATTAATTGATTGAATCACTAGGTCCTCAAACATCTTTCTCTGTCAAAGACCTTCACTAGCATTTCAATTAATTGATCTGGGCAGATTGTGGCTGCTAAACACTGACATTTCCTGAAAGCTAACACATCTTGTTCAGTGAAGATGCTGCTGTCAGCCAGGCTTGAGTAGTAGTGATGCAATCCCAGATGTTTTCTACCAGTGACACCAATTTCTTGCCTGATGCTAATCTTGATACCTTGTTTCCTTCTGCCTTTAAAGATCTGTGACAGACTATCACAGTGTAAGCTCTTCCCTTCATTTACTTCTAAAGTGTCTCCTTTTACTTGTGCCCCAGTCCTGCCAAGCTGCAAGAAGCTCTTTTTTGAATAACAGATTAGAGATGGTCAAGAAGTAGCCGCATTTATTTTGTTGATATTGAAATTCCTTCCTTTATTTAATCTTTTCCCTTCTGTCCTCACCTTTAAAAAGCATCTTTTTGCATACTTTTGCTGAGCAAATAAATAAGAGATGTCTGCACTGAGGGGAGTATCAGGCTGGATATTCACATGCTTCATGGGAAATTCTTCAGGAAAAGCAACGTAGAAATGCCCAAGAGTAGCCACCACTAGTAAAAAAGTATCAGTAACAAAAACACCTGCCAGGTATCTCGGTCTGTCTTACATGCTTACTGGAGGATAAGGCATACTTTAAAAGCTAAATATTAAGGCTGCAAATGACAGTGCAGTCCGACTATGGGAGAGGATGCTGGAGTTAGGTGACAACTTGGGTTTCTGTGGGACCTTGAACAACTCACCCTTCACCCGTGCCACACCACCCCAGAAAGCAGCCTCAGCCACACGTCTGCTCTGCCTCAGGAGTGCAGCAAATCTGAACTTGTGGTGATGGAGTGGTTTGGGGTGACTCACGTGGCAAGTGCTATGCAACCATAGGCAACAGAAAGGAGAATAGATCTTTTATGTAAAATGTAGGTGCTCAGAATTACAGCTAAATGAAATTGAAGTACTGTCTTGACCTTTTACTATTTCACAATGACTGGCTTAATCAACAACCTCTGACATCTTACCTAAAAATCAGCCCTTTCTTTCTAGTTTACAGTAGGAGGATATTGAAATAAAATTACAGTCATACTTCCTTTACAACTGGATCACCTCATGAATGCCAAATGATTTCTGAAGTTCTGGAAGCAAATGGCCTGTATTCACTTTTCCTTTAGCTGAATGCAGCATATGGGTGTCTCAAACACTGAGCTCTTTCTTTCTTTGAAGGATTTTTTTCAGGTTTTTCAGTCCTCTGAAACATGGACATGTGAAACCTCCTTTTCCATATATTTTTTCCCATGCTGAAGTTGCTGGCTTTGCCGTGACTGTTGTAGATTGAACATGATGGCACAAGTTTGTGGCTCAACCTTTGTTCTACAAAGACTTGCAGAGTGACTCCTATGAAGACAGTGATTTTGGGGGCACAGGACTCAAACTTGATTTAACCCAGACTTTCTCTGCTACCTGCTGTCAATCATGCCCTGGGTTTGCTTCCAGTTCTCCTCGAGGTAAGCAGCACCTACCTTACAGGAAATTTCTAAATGGCCCTGATCCTCCAGTAGCTTATTTGTGGTTTTATGCAATATATTGGGCCTACATGTCATATATTGGCTGGCTTCTCGGGCCTGAATGGGCACAAACCCTCAGTCTCTCAGCCTCACTCACTTGAGGCTGTCTCTGTATCTGCCGTCTTTGGAAAACTGGAACCAGCTGTCCCTGTCCTGGAAACAGCTCTGCTCCCCAGAAACGTCTCAAAGCTGCCCCAATCCTTTGTGAGTTTCACTCAAAGTTCAAAGGCAAGAAAATACCATATGGCCAGGAACTTTTAAGTCTTTCCTCCCTCTCTTTAAACTATGCTGCTAAAAGTAAATCTCTGCTGGCACACCTTTTCAGCATATCTGTTGTTCAGCTAAAACCTAGTCTTTATGACTACTTACTTCATTAACTTATTCTTTACCTTCTTATCAACAGACAGAAGGAGGTGCAAGTAAGAGTGGTGTCTTGTCAAGGCTCACTATTAAAGTATTCAGTAATACATTTTAATTTACCTGAATTAACAGGAAGTATATAGAGAGCTACTTGGGATGACCACATCTGGTACAATATATTACCTCCTTTTAAGAATACTGCTAGAAGATAATTTTTGAGAGCTTTCTGAAATTGTGTTTTATCAGATGCTTTATTTTAATTGAAGTTACTCAGATTCTGGTCGTGCAGCCTTTAAATGCTAATACTCAATATGCTACGAGTACAGCAGCAATATTTATCTGAGCATCCAACAGTATCTATTCCTTATTTCTGGTAATGCATTTAGCATGTAAGTAAAATGTTCCATTAAGATCTTCTAGAGTCACCACTTCAAATGAAAAACTTATGTTTCATTAGCTATAACAATATCCAGAGCATTTCCTGGAAATGGGTTACCAAATCTTAATTCTTGTCACCTATAATATAGATTAATTATTTAAAATTTAACCAATTTATTCTTAGAGTCCAATAGACAGAGCTTTTCCACTGAGGTATCTGAATTCTCAAGGATAGACTCCTAATTCCATATATATTAAAATGCTTGATATGCTGACTGCATTATAGGTCTCATAATTGATTCAGAGTGCCTTCCTAAATATCACTTGATTCAGACTAGGGGTGATATTGTAGTGATATCCATAGTTGTGGAATATATCCCTCTGAACAAGGATTGTGTTTAATATTTACTGGAGAGTAGCAATACATATTCCATTCCAAGAAGATGCTGTACATTTTGTCAGGAAAATAGTACTTCTAACAATTTATTCTAAGATTGCATTTATGATGCTTACAAATTTTTACTGTATATATATTTATATATACTGTATATATGTGTATATTTATTTATATATACTAATAACAATGATTCGAGCTATACTATTAAAATTTTATCATCTAGCTGAAGAATTTTATGATTGATACAGTAAGAGCAAGATTTGGGAATGTTGCTTTTATGACATGATTTTCTGTGACTGTCTCAAATATGTATCCATTCAACAGGTACAAGAGCATAATATGGATTTGTTCAGAAATAATTTTTTATATAGATAAGCTTTGACATTTCCAAGAAGGCAAGGTTATTTTATCTCAGATAACCAGCAGCTAAGATATTATCGGGAGCATGTCTAAGACATAAGATACAAGTAAACAAAGAACTAGAATCAGAAACATCAATTAGCGTCAAAAAAGGAAGGATAGGGCTCTAACCAGAGCTATCAGCCTGGCTAAACAATGGGGTTTTCATGGACCTTAAGAAATAAGATGGAAGTTTACAGAAAGCAGAAACTAGGTCAGATTAGAGGGAAGATGATAGAGTAATAACACAAAGGGACTAATCTTTGAATTCAAGGCACTAAAAAGACAAAGCTACCAAAAGACATAAAAGGTAACAAGAGAGGCAATATAAGTGATAGAAGGAAATGCTGTGGGAAACATGCTGTAATATATGCTGTAGGAAAATGTTATGCTACAGTTAATCAGAGAGGGAAACTTATTGGGAAATGGCATCAAGAAGGTCAACAGATATATGACATTCCTTGCATCAATGTTTTCGAACAATGAATGACATTTGCAATCAGGTGACTGACACAAGTTCTGTTAATGACAAAAAGACATTACTTTAGTGTAGAATAAAGAAAGCAGAGCGGTTAGTAAACACCTATAGAAATCAGAGATTTTGAAATTGTTTGATACAATAAACTTTATCCTATATCACTTAAATAGGTGACCTAAGCAATATTTTTAGTGATTACTCTAAATAGCTCTTGGAATATGTCGACATAGTAAATGACTGAAAACAAACAAAATAAGACTGCTCTTGAACAAAGAGAAAAGCACAGTCTGCAAAAACTGAATTATAAATTAACCTCCTAACTTCAATTTCTCAGAAAAATTCTGGGAACAAATGGGTACCAAGAAAAAACAAAGATGATCAACAACCAACATGGATTTGTTGAGGAAAAATGATATCAAAGAAATCTGATTTCTTGCTGTAATAGAGAAACAGGATTCATGAATAGAGAAGAAACAGCAGATATCCATTATCTAGATATTAATCTGATACCATTTCAGAGGAGATTCTCATAAGCAACCTAGGGACACGTGGTCTAGATGACACTATCAGATGTTGGCTATGAAACATGTAACTCAGCCCACTGTCAAAGGGAAGAACATATGGACTGAACTTCTACGAGTGTCATTGACTCTAGTACCAATTGCTGTAGCTAAACAAAATGAAACCAGAAGAGGACGTGTTACTGGAGTAGAACTGGAATGAATCCTGATAAACTAGAGAAATGGCCTGAAAAAAATACGATGCAATTCAGTAAAGATTAATGTAAAGTTTTCTACTTAGGTGTGAGCAATCAGTAGAATAAATACAAGGTATGAAATGTCTCATTTGGTAGCAGTGTTACAGAAAAAGTCCTTCAGGTAAAATGGATTACAACATTAATATGAATCAAACATGAACATTTTTGGAAAGGGCATATAAATGGATAAACAGCATGTATAAACAGTAGCCTAGCTGCATCTTAAGTTCATTGTATGCTGTAATTCATGAAGATGTTAATCAGTTGGATACAATCCAGAGACGAATGATCAGAGGTTTAGAAAACATGAAAAACAACAAAAAAGGTTGAAACAGGGTTGTTGAAAATCTATGGGAGAT
Source organism: Charadrius vociferus (assembly GCF_000708025.1). Classification (NCBI taxonomy): domain Eukaryota; kingdom Metazoa; phylum Chordata; class Aves; order Charadriiformes; family Charadriidae; genus Charadrius; species Charadrius vociferus. Next base: position 828,218 of record NW_009661370.1, read on the forward strand.
AAGGCTGCCGAGGAGAGTGACAATAGCCTTTAAAAGCATAAAAGACTGCTGCAAAGAGGAAGGGAACAATTTGCTCTTTATCACATACAGAACAAGAAATAGTGTGCTTAAACGGCAGCAAGAAAGATTCAGTTTAGATGTCAGGAAAACCTTTTTAACAATAAAGATAGTAATGCACTGGAACAAATTGCCCCAGAGGCTGTAGAAATCATTGGAAGTCTTTGAGAACAGGTTAGACAAGCACCGGTAAAGATCACTTAAAGTTGGTCTGGCCGTGGAGAAAGGGGATGGGAAAGGATGATGTGCTGTTCTTTTCCAGGCCTACTTTTTAAAGTTTCTATGTACATGCTAGAAAAAAACATTGGCCACGGACTGAAATTATGCAAGGTAGTGTCAAGTATAACTGAATCCTGTAATGGATGTACAATACCAACAGCAGGGAGAAGGAGCGTGAATGCGTGCCTAGCTCAGCAGAAGTCAATTTCGAGGCTGAGCTACTGCCAAGCTAGCAAGAAATGTCTGCCTTTCACAGGGAATGCTGCTGTTTCTGAGACAAAATTTTCTGCCTCCTACCTGGGGATCTGGGAGGGGTGTCTCCACATCCCAGTCTCCTGCTTTATTCCTACTGTAGTATTTCAGTGGTAAAATGAGATGAAAAGTTGAATGTACTCTTACTGTATTTAAATCCCTCCCTCTTACTGAGGGGGGTCTTTAAAGACCATCTGGTGATCTAAGGTGCTTTATAATGCATATTCTAGAAATTCATCTGAAAAACCCTATATTCCCGTGACTTAACTTCTTCCAGAAAAATGGTTTAATAAACAACGGCTAAAGAACAAGTCACAGTTCCTGAGTCCCTGCTGATGACTTGCTGGCAAAGATATATTCTTGCTGTTAATGAAATGCAGCTCATTCCATATTACTTGCTTGCACTATGAAGTACAGCGAGCCCTCCAGAAAGACCATCTCCATAGTCATCCCAAAAATCTCTTTTACAACATTTCCAAGGTTATCATTTTAGACTTTATAGGAAGCATAATGGGAGCGTCAGTCAAAGAATCAGAAGGTCACTTGGAGTCACCTTTTCCTCCTTCTCAGATGGCACATCCCTGCTACCTAATGTATTATAAATAAATTAATAAAGCTTCACATTCTTTCCTCAGTCTCACCAGAATACCAGTTTTTCTCCATTTCCCTTTCTCAGGATCCAAGCTCTGTCTTCACAGCTCAGGACACAGCAACCTCCATCCTACCTCTTCAGCTTGCTCAAAACCTACTACTGACCCAGATGTTTCTACTCTCCATGTATTCTGACAGTGATGTAATACACTTAATTTCAGTCCTCTGTCAACAATTTTATGGCCTTTGTTTATTTGATATCTCCTACTGATAGAATTATGCTGACTGCTGTGCATGGTTTTTGAGAGGGAGATCACAGGGAAGTTTCAAGTACTGGTTTATATAATTCTCATGCGTGTTCTCACAGCACATGATACAACTAGGGCAACTGTTGATTTATGAGAAGAAAAACACTGTGCGCATTTTTCATGAATAAAAGAAATAAGTTCTAGAAAGCCTCTACTTAGGATGACATAATATTCATTTATCAAAAATATTTAGACAACAGTTGTTCAAGAAAATATTTGTGAACCCTGAAAATTTCATCAACATTGGCATGAATAATGGTTACCTCTTATTTGCTTTTGCAAACCATTCAGCAAACACTTACAGATGCTACAGAAGTTCAGCGCATGATCAGTACATGAAAACCTGATGATGAAAAAGGGTTACATTCTTGAATAGCAACCATCCAAAATACAAATTAGAGGTAACCTGCAAACATCTAGTAAGTGAAAGAGACATGTAGAGCCCAACTGTATTTAGAAGTAGTGCAACTCTAAAGGGTAACAAAATTTTGAGCTTACCAACAATTGCCCAGCATAACCTGAAGCTAAATTATGCAGCAGAAAAGTTTATAGGATCCAGTCTCCAGGTGCCCTCTCCTTTACTACAAGCTGCCTGGAAAGTGTTGTCATAAATCCTGTCAGAAACAGGGGACTGAGTTGAAGAATCCAGACTATCATCTCTCACAGAGTTCAGGGTTGGTTGCACTCAGTGGTCTCACTGGCTCTAATTAGTATGGAAAAGCAAGTAAATAAATCCTTTTTATCTTTTTTTCAACTGTCTCTAAAATCCAGACATAGTGTTAACCAGTGGGGGATGCTAAACATTAGAAGTGCCTGTTTAGATCTTTGGCTTAGTGTGCTCACAGCAGTTTAAGGGATCCAGCTGGTACTGAGAATATCTCTGTGCTTTAAAGGAAATGCTCTCTTAAATAAAATATTTAGTAAGCACTGGTCATAAAATTCATTCAAAGACATAATCAAGTACTGCCATGTGTTAATATCTATATCTAAGAAAATGCTAGCAAATGGATAGGTAATCCTCAAAAACATTCATGGATTAAGCAGCCCCATATAAAGATTCATTTTATGTGTAAGGAGGAAATATATTATATTTATTGCAAAAATAAGTCCCAAACTCAAACTGTGCTTCCTTCATTTGGAAACTCCATTAATTTAAAGCAAACAGGTAAATTAGTTTGCTTTTTCTTTATTTCTATGTCTTTTTATCTCAATTGGCTAAAACCCCCTTCACTAACTTTCCTAAGTAACTATCCTATTTTTGTTTTAATTTTTGTTATAATTTAATTGCAGCTGCTATTGAGATGGAAGGTGTTTAAAGGCACACAAAACCAGTGAAGGCTGTCTAATAGGCTTGTCTTTTGCCACCAGGAAATAGAGTCAAATATGACCAAACCAGACTTGTTCTACTAAACAAAGAAACCCACCTGGGACCCTCCCATCTTGTATTCTTGTACTTCTAAGTTTGTACTCTTGCAGGTGATTGGTATTGAAACCAGCTCTTAAATATTATTTTTGAAATTCAGACTTAATTAAATCCCAGTTCCGGTTGTTGTATTACAGTGGGGTTTTATCCGATTTGAAGTTGCATCCTCTAAGAGTGCTCCCCAGCCATTCGGTTTTGTAAGGTGGGATTATGGTTCTGTGCACAGTCATGTGGGGCAAGAGAACTATCTAATGAGCTGACGAGACTGTCAAGAGGAAGAACAGACATAACAGTGATAGAGTTTAGGCTATATAAATGCTAGTAACTCAGGTTGAAGTTATTAAATTTGTTTTATATTTATTGATTACAAAAGGAAACTCACTTTACAGACTACATTTTTTTTCTTTCAGATGGCTCTTCACAAATGTCATAGTTCAAAATATATTTTAGTTGTGGATTCCAGCACTCTAAGATATTAAGAAAATAACTTTCTGAAACAAGAAAACAAATTCAGAATAATAAATTAATTTCATATTATTTAGTGAAATGTGGCAGATTTGTCAGAAGTAAGAAAGGTACATCAGCCAGGGAAA
>NW_009661370.1:831751-882791 GCF_000708025.1 Charadrius vociferus
GGAAAGAGCAGGGAGTCTGAAAACCAGTCTTGATGACTGGTAATTTATGTCCCCCTCATTAACTGAATCTGTGGGGTTGTCACTCCAGTGAGAAACACTTTGAAAAGTGTAGAATAATCAACTGCACATTCAGAGTAGGTGCAGATGGAGTACATGGATAATTACATGTCTCTTGTCAAACGTTAAGACATATGGATACTGATTGACCCTTGATTTTTGTTTTTATTTAAAAGCAATTTGAATTGAAAAGCCAAATCTCACTGTCTTGGTCATTAGACAACCACTAAAGCAAAACAAAACAAAACAAAACCAGGCTGTTGGTTCTTCCAAACATTTACCTCTGATTTGTGAACAGAAGGGAAAATAGCTGCGTTAAGTAATGACCTGGCACCCACTTCCCTTCCATCGAGAAGCAGTTTCACAGCTGGCAAACAAATTACTCCCTTGCAACAGCGCTTTAGCAAAGAGCCCCTGTTCTCTCTATTTTGGATGAGAGATGGCATATTGAACATGTCAGGCTTGGACTCTGCACCTTCCTGAAATCTCATCAAAACCTAGTGCCTGAGCAGCTTCGAGTCAGGTGCCAGGAGTGACAAAAGGGCCAGCTAACCGCTTGTGGCTGCCCGACTGGCAAGCTGTCACTCCACTGTCAGAGAGTAATCAATTTGATAGGCCTTGTCATACAGGAAAAGAAGTGATTATGGAGAGAAAAACAACAAACTGAGCTAGGCTTAGAGCAAAATAATCAGGGCCTTTAAGATCTTAAATTAGCATCATATCTAATTAGGCATTTTGCTGTATTACTTGGATGGGATTATGAACAGAGTGCATCCGCTCCGTTCAGGCCTACGCTCACTACCTTTCTAATGTGGTTTACAGGGTGAGAAATTCTAATATCAGCTCAGATGTGCCACTTCGTTCATTTCTGCAAATGTTGCAGTGACACCACAAGCATCTGATCCTAATTGCCTTAAATAGTCACTATCACCCACCCACATGAAGCAAGCATGGAGAAAGCGTAGATGGCAGCCCACCTAAAATGCTTGCTCTTTGCCTCCACAGCGCACAGACAAGGAGAGGCAGAGGTTTGGTCCCACCACTGAGAAACTGAAGATATTGGAAGAGGGAGTCTTTATTCCCTCCTTTCTGCCAAGCAAACACACTGAGGAGCTATTGAAAGCTCTGAGTCTGCGTATGTGTCTGTGGACAACCAAAAATTATGCTTGCTTTCTCACTGAGTTGCTTGAGGTAAGGTGTTAAAGGAGAAGCTGCTGCCCGAGCACTCACACACCATTCAAGGAGTTGCACCCACACCACCTGAGTCTTCAATTGCTGGGACCAAAGTCCCTTCGCAGCGGGTGACCCCAGTGAGCCAACGGGTACCCATTTCGACTCCTTACACACACACACACACACACACACTCTTACTCTTGAGCGCACTTCCTCCTTCTTCAGGCTTGACCCTAGGTTTCCCGCAGCAGAGCCCCAGGCACTGGATTTTATAAAAATAAATAATTTAGTTGAAAGGTACAGCAGCAGGGTCAGCCGAGGCTGCGTGCCTCCAGAGAGGGACCTTGAACAAAGAAATCCCTGGGCAATTATACATCCACCTTTCACGGGTGCTTCATGTGCTGTTCACACATCTTTTAGTCCTATGGTGATTTTTTGGTCTGGGGTCTTCTAACACCCTATTGGATTCTTTTTTTGTGTCCAGGCAGGCAGGTCATCGACTGCCCTCATCTTCTTGATTTGCAGTCTCTGCTGATGGTTGTAGCCCCCTTATCCTCTCGTTTACACTTCTTATGTGCCTGTGCTCCCTGGCAGGACATGGGGAACTGAAAAGTCCCAGACTTAGGGAAAAACACTACTATAACACAAGTGTCTTGTCAACGTTTTCCTCATGCTAAAAGACTAAACACAGCACTGTACCAGCTGCTAGAAAAATTACTAAGAAAATGAACTGTATTGCAGCCTAAAGGCTTCCGCAAATCTAGCTACTCATGCTAAGTAAAGCTAGGCAAGCAGCATAAATCACACCATATTAGAACTTTAAGTTATTTATTCTAATTAAAATTTACATATGTAAGCTAAACAACTAATATCTCTCAACAAAGGGAAGAGGAAACCTGGGGAATCCTCATTCCTGGAGGATAAAATGTTGATCCAAACAACAAAGTAAAAAATGAGTGTTGTTTACCAACATCTATTAAGCAGGTAGAGCATGTTACAGAAAAATTTGCTAGAGAATAACAGATGTTTCAGTACCACTTACAGTTGAATTCATTGTTAACAAAACAGCTAACAAGAAAGTGAAATATCAGCAAGGTTTTGGGGCGGGGAAATGGTTAGATCCAGCTGACTCCGATGCACCTGGCATTCAGGCACCAGTGCTTGATGGGGAGTAGAGTTTTTCAACCCCCTGATGAGCAGCCACCATCATGGCAAGAGGAGGCACAGAGACTTCTAAAGGTCTTCAGATGAGGCATTCCACTATTTCCCAGCATTTAGGAGCTAACCTTGTAGGTGTGCTCAGCACTGTAGAAACTGCCATTTTCATTAATTCATTAATTGCTACCCCATATAGCAGCAGAAAAAAATAGGTTCAGGGCCTCCTTAGCTTCTCCTTTATTTCTCAGCTGTGCTCCAACCTGCGTGGCTTGGCTAGCTTAACACTTGTTAAAGGAGAGCTATTTTGTGAGATAGCTGCCTAATAGATAGCTTAATGGCCAAACACATTACATGATCCTTGGAGCAGGGATCTGATGCTGTGCCTGCTGTTTTGCTCTGTTACTGCTTTTTAGAAATGAGTGAGAGTCTCCCCTTTTTCCTCCCCTTGCTCCCCAGTCCAGTTTCTACGTTTCTCCCCAAAAGTGAGAGGTGAAGATTCGAATCTTTTCAGACTGAGGAAAAAGAACCAAGATTCTGGGATGCTTGTTTTTCTGTCAGTTGAGTAAAATAACAATGAATTAGATCAGTTGCTCATAAATGCTCATTTCTCAAAAATGGATAGCATTTACCATATCCAAAACTATGTTTCACTTTTCAGCTTCACTACAACTTCTATTAGGCTACTCAAAGGCATTACAAATGCTGTATCCAGTTTTTCAGAAGGAAAATCTGCTCTCAAAAAGTAAGTGTAAGTTATGGGAAGGATGAAAGTAGGTGGATTTCTGGTCAGTAATTCATTGCTGAAAAGAATAAAGGTGATATAAAAGCAAATATCATATTAAAATGTTACTCTTTACCAGCTAGGAGGAAAATATTTTCAAATGTGTATGTTGTCTACATAATAAGCTCTGGTGGACTTCATTAAAACAGGTATCTTCTATAAATAAACCACTAAATTTGTCTGTGATTCCAACCACACAATTTCAATATTTATGAAGCTCTGAAGTAGAAGTAAAAGTAGACTGTCCTTGCTGAATATATAAATAATAGATTCTGAGCAAAACCTATTTCTACAGTGTTAATCATATCCAAAGCCATTGGTTGCATTAGAGCTAATTCAAAAATGCATTTAATATAGAACACTTAGGAAACTGTATCCTGTGCTCTTGCCATATGCCTTTGCGTAGACAAGGAAATGCAACTATCATTCTTAATAATATTACATGCTGATGCCAGGATTTTTTTAAATTTATTTAATTTAATGATTTAAATTTCTTCCCCCACCCCCAGAGTCATGCGTTTACTAACAAAGGTGGTGATAGAAAGTTACCCTCAGCAAGTTTGCTGACAGCACCAAGCTGTGTGGTGCGGTTGACATGCTGGAGGGAAGGGATGCCATCCAGAGGGACCTGGACAGGCTTGAGAGGTGGGCCTGTGCAAACCTCATGAAGTTCAACAAGGCCAAGTGCAAGGTCCTGCACCTGGGTCAGGGCAATCCCAAGCACAAATACAGGCTGGGCAGAGATTGGCTGGATTGAGAGCAGCCCTGAGGAGAAGGACTTGGGGGCGTTGGTGGATGAGAAGCTCAATATGAGCCAGCACTGTGTGCTCACAGCCCAAAAAGCCAACTGTATCCTGGGCTGCATCAAAAGAAGCGTGGCCAGCAGGTCAAGGGAGGTGATTCTGCCCCTCTACTCTGTTTTCATGAGATCTCACCTGGAGTACTGCATCCAGCGCTGGCGCCCCCAACATAAGAAAGACATGGACCTGTTGGAGTGGGTCCAGAGGAGAGCCACAAGGATGATTCAAGGGCTGGAGCACCTCTCCTGTGAAGACAGGATGAGAAAGTTGGGTTTGTTCAGCCTGGAGAAGAGAAGGCTCCAGGAAGACCTTATAGCAGCCTTCCAGTACTTAAAGGGGGCCTACAGGAAAGTTGGGGAGGGACTCTTTATCGGGGAGTGTAGTGATAGGATGAGGGGTAACAGTTTAAAACTGGAAAGGGTAGATTTACATTTGATATTAGAAAGAACTTCTTCAGTGTGAGGGTGGTCAGACACTGGAACAGGTTGCCCAGAGAAGTTGTGCAGCCCCAATCCCTTGAAACTTTGAAGGACAGGTTGGATGGGGCTTTGAGTAACCTGGTCTAGTAGGAGGTATCCTTGTTCATGGCAGGGTTGTTGGAACCAGATGATCTTTAAGGTCCCTTCCAACCTAAACCATTCAATGATTCCATGATTCTTTGAAGTTTTTTAAAGACCTGCATCTTTTAAACCACTCAGGTTTTCAGGCTTCCTTTCAAATACAGATAAACAGAATTGCATTATATAAATATACCAAGCATGAGGAAAAAGAACCTGCATTTTCATTGATCTCAGGTGAAAATAAATTTTTTAGTCTGTTGAAAATTTGTGAGCTACAGGGGTTACTGAAGCTGGGAGATACCATACAGAAGCCTGTTCAACACCCATGATTTTAATCTGAAATTTTTCTGTGTAATTAGTTGCTCATACAATATAACTTTTGGTGCAGGCAGCCAAATGTTTTATTCAGTTTCTGAACTGATAGATTGTCGCTGATTCGGTGGATGCCTCTGATTTGATTCAAGAAAATTGGAGAAGGGAAAGGAGGCTGAAGAGTGTGTGATTGCATATCACTTTTAACAAAACAACTTTTTATAAAACTCCGTAATTGCATTGAAATTGTTGATATTTGAAGCACCCTTAGTAGATAGATACTGGAATGTAGCCCACTGCTCTACTGTCTGAACTTTGAACTGGATTTTGGAGCGTTATAGGCCATGAAGTAAAGAATCACAAAGGACATTTCAGGGAAGAATAAGATGCCATCTACTTCATTATCAAAAAGCACACAGGAAAGGGACTTACAAGTAGGATAAGCAGCATATAAGTGTGTTTATAAGGTGAGGCATAAATATTCATAAAAGTCAAAGGCTTTTTTAACAATAAAACCAATTAACAACAAACGGCAGATAATTGGTTCTCAATCCAGCACGGTGTCCCATAAAGGGATACAGAGTAGATACACCTATTTCCATGAGCTTTGATGACTGAATTATCTATTCTTTTAAAACAATGATTTTTTGTTCTTTGGACAGGAATCTCTTGGTACAATTTAACAGCAGGGAATATTCTGAATGTATAGCCTAGAAAGGCAGTGATCTCTATTTCATTTTTATACACATATAGCATGCCTAAGAGAATAAAATATGCCTAAAAAATCAATAGGACAAATTTTGAGAACGGATCCCTTTTTTCTTCTACACAGCATTGTTCAATCCTTCCACATCAATTCAACCACTCAAGTTTTGAATACCTAATGGTGATCACAGACATTTTACTATAAGGTAAACACTGAATTTGAACTTTCCCTAACTGATTTTTTGAGTTTTGGAGCTATCTTTGTTTACTTCATCTTAAGTATGCTTTTGCTCTGCTCCATAGTATGATATATGAGGTTTGAATGTAACTTCTTTTGTGCATCAAAGTTCAGTGGCATCTGGAGACCTAATTCTTCTAGTTTTCTTTGCATAGTTTTGTCTGAAGTAATAATGGCTAAAATAAATGAAGTTTTGAGTCTTACTTTCTACGTCTGTTTTCTGTTTTTTCTCTAAGTCTTACTGAAGTGGAGCTACTGTTCTAATGGCCTCTGTTTATTTCAAATAATCTTTATTCATACTTCTCTCTTTCTGTTTGATTTTAATATTAAAGTTTCCTCTGTGTTTATGTCTCTGTATAGAACACATTTACTTCTAGTAATACGAATTCTAGTAATATGATTTTTGTGCTCCAAGACCCTTGACTTCACTATACTTACCTCTGTCTTTTTAATGACATAATCCACTTTAATAGATAACAACTTTATGTACTTTTAAAAAGATTTATATTCCAGCATAAATCTACATCCCCATGCACCCTAATTTTATTACTCTAGTTTCTCTTGTGTTTTTTGCCTTGCTTTCTTGTCTCCATCTCTCCAGTTAAAACTGTCTGTGGTTTGTTTCAGGAAAGACTTATAGGGACAATCCGGGGAAAACTCTTCATTTAGCCATTAGATTTATTAGGCAATCCCAGCAGTCATTAAGGAAGAACAATTTACTATGTTTTTTTACAGGTTGGTCAAAAATAAAGTAATCAAAAATTCATCATCAAAACTTGTTCCCTGGTTTAGAAGATACTTAGCATTGAAACAAGTGGAAATATATTGCAGCCCAAAAACCTTCAAACACCACCCTTGCTACAAGGGGAGTCTCAATTTTGTAGATACCATTTGTGCTCAGCAGCGTAGCTTCCTGAAGGCGCCTTTTGAAGCCAGGGCTTCACAGGCCCACCCGTCAGCCCATGCATCCTAATAAGCATTCAGACTCATTCATGTGTCTTTGGAGAAAGGTGAAACAAGAGGCAGCTGCTAGAAGTCAGGGAAGCCAAATGAAATTAAAAGTCTAACCCATGTGAGTGTTTAAACACTGGAATTAAAATGAAAGATGCTGACAGGCTCTTTTTATCCATTGCCTTTTAAACATGTGTAATTGGGATCACCACAAGAGAATGATATTAATATGTAGAGGAGGTAATATTAAAGAGAACAGAGGAGAACAGAATTGAATTTGTGAAGCCTGTTTTATCCATGAGGACCAACGTACTGCAGATGAAGCACGAAGAACCCATGCCACAGGAGTTATGGAGTATCATGAATCCACTTAAGTGGAATGTGGGCTAAAAAACTCAAGGAATTCTAACTTAAATCACCCAAAAGTTCTCACCAACTTAAAATGCAAGAATTGGCAGTAGATGTAAGCAATGTGCCCTTATCTTCATTCCTCACAGTGCTGGGTGCTTTCCCCAATACAGAAAAGGGACTAAAGCCCCTCTGTACCCACCACATATCCCTCTGGATCCAGAGCCCTCCGGGTTGCAGTGTGGCATGTAATGAGTTGCGGGAGGACTGGCCTTAGTGGCTTTTCCATCACCCTCCAGGGAAAGGTAAGGCCTTGCCACCCACGTGTCCATCAGAAAAGATGGGGCTGGTATTAGACAGTTACACTTGGAGCAAGTATGTAATATTTTAGAATTATTATCAGAGGCACAAGTGAGATACTCATTTGGGGTACCATAGCAACTTTTCCAGACTCTTAAAAATAATTATTGAGACTCTTTATTAGGAGAATTAAATATTTTTTTTTCAAATTATCATAAGAAATTTTGGTGATAATCAATTTCTTTAATGAACAAAGTTCACTATCACCGCAAAGTTGCCATCTGTTGAGATGATGCTTAAAAGTATTTTGTCACAAACTATAAATCCCTGATAAGCTTCCTAATATTAAATGATATTGTGAAATATATTGGCTTTCTAGAGAATACGTAAATGGAATGGGCTCTCACATTTTACAATGAAAACAAAATTTCAAATAAAGCTATGATTTTTTTCCCTTTCCTGATGAATACTAAGCATGGGCTGCACTGTCTTATTGTTATCTTTTGTGCGGAAAAGAAAAATAGGAGTTGGGAAGAAACACGAAAAAATAATAACCAAAAAAACCCCACTATTTATTCAAAGAGACTAAATTAGAAGCTAATTCAAACCTTATTAATCTCATTTGGGAAACTCCCACTGGCTTTGGTCATTTTTGGATCCAGCTCTTAAATTAGGTAATTAATATTTTGAATCATGCTGATTCTAAGTACCACATAATTTATGTTCAGGTATTCTTCTGACTTCCAGAGCATTAGGGAAAACTGCCGTGAGCAGAAGTGCCTACAGTTCATCCAAGACAGTTTGCTGTTTTACTGCCAAAGCACAAATCTTGTTTTATTTGTCTGTCTGCAAACAGGTTGCCTCCAGGTAATTAAATGAAACAGTAGTTGAAGGCAAAGTGTTCAGACCTTTCCTTCTCTTAAAGAACCAGAACATTTTAACCAAGTGGGTTACAGTTTCTGTCTTCTAGTACTATAGGGAGTATAGCCAGTTCATCCAGATACTCAGAAGACTTTATTCAGATTCACAGTAACAAGCGTAACAGATATGAGTCTCTAAGGCTGTGGGTGCCTCTGGCTAAGGAGGCAGGTTTCGTTTCATAAGGTTCATATCTTCATACTTTCCCCAAAGTACCTGGCTTTAGCAATTTTAAATGAAAACCCAAGCAATGCTATTAATAATGTTCCATAGCTATGAAATCACTCTTAGTGTCAGTGACACGTTTAGATGTGTTTGAAATGAAAAAAGGTCCAGAAGTGCAATACTCACTATCTTGTGCAAACTGAATCTCTCCTAGTGCCTTTCTGTGAATGCTGTGCTTTAGGATTCACACCCCAGGTCCTGCTACACAGTGCCTTCACTTAGCAGTATCCCTGGAAGAGGACTGTGATAATGGGAATGATGGCCTTTGCCACAGAAAAATATAGGAATTGGTGATGATTTTGATCATGGCAACAACAAAACCTTACACTACTATCCAGAGACTAAGAATCTGGAGACTACTGCTCTGGATTCTTACTATAATTTAATCATCAGCCCTGCCTGGTAAGTCCTGCCTCATATAAGCATTGATACCCAGAGGGAGCTTGGGAAAGTAATAAAAAGGTGAAGCATAGAATACACTAGTGAAGTACAGAATACACTACTCCTTGTGACTGAGAATATGAAGTTATGGGACAGAAAGGTGAGGGAGCTGCCCATAGCTGTGGCTGTACCCACAGGAGCCAGCAAGACACTAAGGGAGAGTGCAGCGCATCAGACCATTGAGCACCTTCCCCCTATCAGTGATAGGAACTATCTTTTAGTCCCCTTCTATTCCCTGCTCCCTGTCACTAGCTCCTACACTTCACAGAAGAGATATAAATCTATATAAACTCCCAGTGAAAGCACAATATCATTTTCCTTCTCTGTGGCTATCTGTATGTAGCTTTCTAGTATCATTTCCCAAACAGTCTGTATATATAAGACAAAGTTCTTCTATTTCGCAAATGTTTGGAATTTAAAATTGTTTCTTATTACAGAAGAAAATTAATGGAAAGCTTATAAGATGCTCTTCTGTAGTCATTTTGATTGAGGGTTAATAATGACATGAGCACTACAGAAGGAAGAAGAAAGACTGCACACTATGCTGTGTGATTACAGAGTTAGCAGAATTAATTTCAAGTACCTGTGTCAAAAGATATTTAAGCTAGTACTACAAAAGATAATTAGTCTGAAAAGGGAGGCTGAGAGAGGACAATTCCAGAGAAACTGAAAACCTAGACAGTACCTGTGACATGATGTGAGCTTGCAGTACTCTAGTGTTTGTTTGAGACAACTGGCTATACCAGAGATTTTCCCCCTGCTTTTTACTGACTGAAAGCACTTCCAATCAAAACTGGTTTAGGTTCTGGTGGTACTTGCCTTCCCTCTCCTAACTTTAATCCCTCCCAAAGTATAACTGAAGAAATTAATCCTAACCTGTTCATGTTTGACACACAAATATTTTTATGCAGATTCAAGTCTTGAGCACAACTTTTCCTGTACCTGTTTTCCTTGAATTTGCTTATAATTCACAAATAAGCATTTTGTGACTACACAATCCACTGATACAACATATTCTCTGAGATTGCAACAATTATTAACGGTATGGTGAGGAAACGGTAACCAGGGGAGTGCTCAGTGCCTCCTTGAAGTTGTATTGCTTCTGCTGATGACGATCCAGGAGCAAACATTTCAGAAAGAGTTATTCAGAAGCAGTTATTCAGCTTTCTCTATCCCCTCTGCTTTTCTGAGCCAGCTTAATCTCTTCTGACACAAGTACTTTGTTATTCATTTAGACCTAAGTAAAGCTCATCATGTATCAAAAACCCCATCAATTCAAAACATCATCTCTTACTGTTTATGTCAATGGTTTTTTTCAGCTTTCCTGTTGTTTCGTTCATGGCGTCTACTTTTCTTGTTCTTTTGAACTAAAGTCTCTGGATTTTTGGTATTGTTGGATATATTTACTGGAAAATGCTTTCCCTTATCAAACCATAATCAGAAAACATATCCCATGAAATCTGGAAAAAAGAAATCAGGGATTCACTCATTTAGCAGCAGACCTCACAGTAGTCATCCTGCAGCAATGATTCTTACTCCCTTCTGTGCTGTGGGCCACAGTTAAAAGAGTTCAGTTTCTGGTGTATTTTGTCTTTTTTTTCAAGTCCTCCATGAAGTCTCTGATTGCCAAGAGACCGTCTGCTGTGATAACTGTTCTTTGCAAACAGTAGAAATGTCAGACAAACTGAGGCTCATCAGCATAAAAGGCATAACCTAGCATCTCCTCCCAATGAGAAAATATCCAGCATGTTGACTGCTGAATGAACTGAATCTGTTCTTGAGCTTAAATATGACAGATTAAAAAAAAGGACCAAACTGCAGTTCTTGTAGCTTACAGATGAGAAATGAGAGAAAAGATGAGAGAAGAAATTTGTCTTTTAAACTCCAGACACAGGAAGATGGCCATCTATCATGCTCTTACATGTTTGTATCAATGATTCCCGATCTTTGAAGATATCAGAAGACCCGGATCCCAGTACATTAGTAACCATATCTCTGTTATTACCCATTTCAGACCATGAAGCAAACCTGATGTTATCTGATTTTTTTTTTTTTTTATTCTCTGGCCTCCCACATCCTGTCATCTTTTAATGGCTTTTGTTTCTTCACTGATGTCTTTGTTTATACTCACAGACACATCCTGGTAAGTTTATTACCAATTCATGGCCGAGGCTGAATTTCCATCTCTAGAGAAGCAAGACTTTTAAATGTAATTAGCATTCAAATAGGCCAATTATTTTATACTTGTGTATGCAGTAAGATTTTTCCAACATTCAAAATGAACTAAATGCTCCAGTTCTCAGCTATAAGGCAAAAAGATTAGTGGCAGTGGTACTGTGAATATAAAAATTAAACCATCATTAGTACAGCTGAATCAATTAAGTGTGCCATCGTGACAACTTTAGTGTGCATATATTATGCAAATGCAAAAAGCATAACCTTTCCTTACTGCTTAGAATTTACTAAAATAAAAATATTCTGCTCTGGGGAGACTAAAATAGTGAACAAATTCAGAGCACTGAGAATTGCTAATTAACTGATACTTTCCTCTGTAACCTTTTGTTCTTTAATTTTTAAACTAATAGATTGCATATTTAAGAAGGAGGAGGCGACTAAGAGGATCCACTTATATAAATTACAATCAAATCCTTTCCATTCAGAGACTTTTAATTTTTTCCTGAAAGATTCATGGTGTATATGTGCTTGGCATGCCATATTCTTGGTCCGCAGCTAACTCCAGAAAACAATACAAGAAACATTTCTCTTATTCAAAGTTTTGCAGCACCATCATATTCATGTTTTTGCTGTTGCTCTGACTGCAAGTACCATAGTACTAGACTGTCATTATATCCCATGCTTACAAATCAGATACTTTATTTTCATTCTCAGTGTACCCTTGGGTATTCTTTTTTCAACTCATCCATCTTAAGACTCTATCTATTCAGAAGAAATCTGCATATGTTACAGCAATTTGAAATATTTTACTAATATCAAAGGAATAACGCTGAAGTCTGGTAAAACTTCATATGTCTTTAGCACTCATGATTTTATATATTTCTCTTTTCCAGAATAATGTCTTTTGTTTAGAACTAACATTGAAGTCAGAGGCACTGAAGTCTTATGAATTGTTGCTTTGACAAAACCTGACTTCTTTGTTCTGTTGAAGAATCTCATTAATACCATGATGTTGTAGTGAGTAAGCAAGGATTCCACCATAGTGTACATCTCTTTTTTTCTTCTACTGGTCATAATTTTTGCTAACAAAAAATCAATTTAGCTGAATCTTCCATGCATAGTATTTATAAATTTTAAGTTTGTTCAAATATTTGTAAATGCTAAAGCGTCTTAGTAAGAAATCATCAAATCAGTGTGCACAAAGCCATGACTACAGCCCTCCTGTAGCACTTCTGTGAAGTATCTTTTACTGCAATCAGTCCATAGTATAGGAACAAGGTAAGGTTATTCATAAATGCTAACTCACTGAATGAGGACAAAGTATGTAGACTCCAGTGCAGCCCCTGGAAAGAGACATCATCCTCCTGAGGTAACTCAGTGCGGCTAACCTAGGCTCCTGTTCTGATAGACCCCCCCAGGAAAGCCAGCTTTTTTCCCTATGATATTAGAAGACAACTATGAATATTAGCTGTACTCTGGAAAAGTAAACTAATGCGAATGACTCCTTTGATTATTATAATGAACAAGAGACCTTATGTTAACTGCTAATATGCAAACTGTAATTCCCCAAAACAATCTCAAATGCACAAAAACATTGTAAAGAATAATCTGAGGGGTTTTTTGTATGGGGGGTGTGTGTGTGTGTTGGTTACTTGGTTGTTCTTCTGTGTGTTTTTTCTCCCCAGGGAAACGCAATCCAGGGAAGTGAAAGCAACCTATACAAACCAAATTCTGATGTAAATTTCAGTTAAGAAATCAGTGACACATCTCTATACTTACCTGTTTAGTCATTAAAGTAAATACATAAAGGAAAAACTGTAAAGTTTAGATTTCAGAAAGGCTACTGCTCTGCATATTTACCTTGTTATACATAGATCTGCATGCACACATTATATGAGATTTAGTAGAAAAATTGTACATATGCTTGCATACATTTGTGAAAACATTACTCAGTGAAGTGCTTCTTTATCAAACGGATGTATTTGTTTTGTGCAAACCATCGCCCATTTAAAGCTTCAGTGATTTCCTGTACTATTAGTTATTCCATTTGCTTAGTAAAATACTATGTAATATTCATGGCTCATAAATTGTTTCGCAAACTCTAACCATTAAATTTATCAATATTTTCTTTTCTTCTCCTATGTAACTTGGGCTCAGCCAACTTGTTTTGAAGCCATGATTTTTAATGCACTGTAACACTTATCTTTACCATCTTGACATTAATTGGGACTTCTGCTTTGTGTGAATGTCTTGCTTTGTTCTCTTGCCTAAGTTTGACTGTTGATTTATAAGTTAGACTGCAGTCTTCATAAAGGGGAAGAGCATACTTACATGAAAGCTCTCAGCAGACCATACCCACATCTTTAGTACATTTTCCCCAGTATATGTCAGGAATCAAATGGTTTACATTTTGTGGGTAGATAAAACTTCTGAATTTGAACCACTGTAAATGAAACCAGAATTTAACACACTATATTTTCCAGATATAGAAACATAATGCTAAATTCAGAGCTTCCTTTTTATTTTCCTATAAGTCTGGACCAATGTACTTCACCTCAAGGAATCAAAACGACAGTACACATCACCATGGCCCATAGAGATTAACCCCTATCTCTGGATGTGCAAATTGAGATGAATCAAAATAATTTCTACATGAGCATTATGGTGCTGAATATGTACCACGTTATAACAGAATTTCCAAGAACACAAAATCTAGAAAACTGAGCACCTTAATTCCAGCGAGTTATAAATTCTAATGTGTATTTTTTAAAGGAACTCAGTCAAGTATAATTCAGCTATGAAAGAGACTGCTCTAATGTAATAATACATTTATTTCAGTAATACCTACGTTAATTTGTCTATTCTTATCTAAACTGTTCTAATCCCTGAAAACCAGATAGGTAATGAATACATCAATCTGTTAAAATAATAGTTTGCAGCACTAATAATGTATTTGCATATATCCTCTCTAATTAAAATAAGAAATAATTATTAGACATAGCAGTGGGAATCTAGATTGCTTTGAAACATGAATAGTATAGTGAATGAGGAATGAAAGGGCCTCTCTTGGAAGTAATCTCAACAGTTTTTACAAGTATACAAATAACCGAGCTTATTTTAAAGCCAGTAGGAATAATCCTATCTAACATACCTGAACATAAAGAACAAAAATAATATGATTGAATTGAGATATTTGAAAATGACAAACAAAAATTAAAATATTTCCTTATTGGACCCAGGTTCATTTTTTACCCTGGAAATTTTATATCAAGGAATAGAACATCTTCAAGGAATTCTTTTGGCTCTTGCACAGTATTAGTCACATGTTACTCTATGACCAAGTGTAATAAACATTTTTTCACAAAAGTCAGGTAACAAAAAGAGTTGCCTTGCCACAAAATTGCATTTTGTAGGCTGTACTGCAGAGTTGTTGAAGAACTTAATGCTTGCAGATTCAGCTGGTTTGCTGAAGCAATTATTTAGTTACTAAAATCTGTGCAATTGCCTCTCAATTTTCCTCTTGTTTAGAAGGATTTAATTTGCTTTGCTGTACTGCATATTTAAAAGTTAACTGCATAGGCTTTGATTACTATGGACTGCTGAAACTGTGCTTCAGAAATGCCAAATATTGACATCATAAACGAGTTGTGATCATTACAGTCTAGTGAAGAATATATTATAAAGTGATATGATAACAAGCAAAGAGTTTCCCTGAGGTCTAAGGGAGCCTCGTTCAGCTAACAGTGTCAAGAAAAAGCCTGAGAAAGAATCCATTATAATTTGGAGATAAAGTAGGTATGAATGATTAAAGTGCATTATCTTCTAATGCTGACACAGATGAAGAAAAATGTGTTATTTTAAATAAACAAATACAGGCATTTGAAGTATACAAAAATGCCAGAGGTCTCACTGCTGAAGTTAGATTTCTGGATTATTCCTGCACTGAGATGTTGTTCTGCAGAGTTAAAATACTCTCCAAAGTCATACTTTCAAGAAAAAACAAGAAATCTTTCAGCTTTAGGAGGAAGATTTTTTAAAAAAAGAGCAAACTCCATTTATTACTGTCTGAACTCTGGATCTGAGAGTCAAACTGTGCTTTGTCCTTCTCTATTGCTATGCCCTGAAATGAGAGTCTATAGCAGGGACAGTTTGAGGTCACATACAATGCAGCTCTCCCACTGGAAAGTCTCCATTAGCTAAAGCTTTCCCTTTAAATCCACACAGCTGAAGCAAAATTGAAACTTCTGCAAGTCTTAGTACTCTAAACTTCTTCCTTGGAAAGGAACAAACAGGGAATGCCAACGAAATTGCCCATTTTCATCAGCATAATTAAAGTACCCAGCTTAACTATCCGTTGCTTTAAACCCATCCAAGCAGGATTTTTTTTTTTTTCAAACTTGATGAAGCTCATAATCCTTTTAGTAATCAAATCAAGACCGAAGAATGTAAATGCTGCATTGCCATTTAACAGATGGTTATATAGACAGTGAAATAATTAAATACTAGTTTTCAGATAATTGCTACGTATATTTTTGATCTTAGTAAGGACTAAACTAAGACACCTGGAATGACCTGATTTTGAATCGGTTTGTGGAAGAGAAAAAGTTTTAATCTTTTCAGATAGAATGTACTTTAAATCTGATTTTTAAAATGGAAAAACATAATCCAAAAAGAAATTACTTTTAGAAACTTATGAACAACTTTAAAAGGACAATTAAGGCAAGCGTTCCCTCTCAATTATAACATGCACTATCAGTTCCTGCTGCAGTACCATTCACTTACTTTTTGCTTCTATTGAAATTCTTATTACTTAAATTTCTGGAAAGTAATGCCTCTACTGATGGATGATGTGCTGTAAGGATATCTACTGCCCTTTATTGCTATGGATATTATTCTTATATGGTATGTTAATATAAAGGAAAATAATCAGTTTTAAGAACCACTTTGTATATTTCATTGTCCTACTTGCTTCAATATGTTCCTCTAGTTTATATATCACCTATTAAAAGTTAGTCTTGCCTCTGAACTTGATATAATCTGCTTTCTGGAAATTATAATCAACAAAACCAACAAAAATGTTAAATTTTTTTAGAAGTTTTGAATGTACAGTATAAGTATTCACAAGTTTGAACTTGATAGCCAATAAGAAAATGCGTTCCGCAAATAGCAAAACTTTTTATGAGCAGGCTGGGTCTTTTATGTGGGTTTTTATTTACAGAAAGATCATCTCTCTGTTCCCCTAGCATAGAAATTAACTTCACGATTTGTGTCATGCAATTCAGCATCTTGCCTCAAAGAAACTGGACAAGTTTTAGAGATGAGTGAAAGAAACTAAGGTCCTAAAGCCAGGAGTCCACAGCAGCACAAGAGAACCCAGAGCTGAGCAGAAGCAGGAGCGCCATGCAGGGACCCCCAGACAGAGAGCTACTGCAGATGCACAGCTGCCCAAGAAGCAGCTAAGCGGAAGGATAACCAGAAGGTAGCCCAGACTGCTTCAGCTAAACACCCAGCTCCATTTCATTTTTGGTGTGAACGTGCAGCTGGTAAATCAGCTTGCCCTGTGCTGTCCAGATGTTTCAGAAGTTGTAGGGATAGTCAAAGTCTGTGGTCACTTGCACTTACGCATGTTCCAGACAGCAAACTACTAATTTATCACTGCCAAGTTTGGATTCAGTTTTACAGTGCTAAAAGACTTCAGTAGACTGTGCTTTCTTTCCTGACTGATATGCTGTAAGGGAGGACAGGCAGAAAAGCCTGAAAGGAACTGAGCCTTTCTCTTACTGTAAGGGGCCGAGTGCTGCAAAGTTTCTCTGGGCTCTGACACAAAAGGGATATGGCACTCTTGCCACCAGTTTGGGGTTTTTTTGAAGAACATTGATCTGACTGTGCTATGCCGCCCTTTGACCTTGATCCTGTCAGCATCAGCTCCGCAATGCTAACAGAATGAGCTTTTACAGGGTTTTAAGACACGGGCATTTAAATTTTCAACCCCAAGTTGAACTCAGTGTGAAGTAAAGATCCAATCAACATCTACTAGTTCAATAAAGACAACAGTACCTGTGGTCATTCACAGAAGCAGCAATGGAGGCACCTAACCTATATCTGGAAAATCTATTACTGTTCATAGGTCTACAGAAAGAGAACTAGTTAAGAACAGGTTTTGTGAGCTGTTCTCCTGGACTTGTTAGCAGAAATTCCATCTGCACTACATTTAAAGCCTGTATTATATTCATATGTATGTTTTATTCTGTTTAATTTTTACCTCTTTCATATTACAAGAATTTAACTTTTCTTCATATCTCTTCTGCCTCTGCTAGAATAAGTTCACCTTAATTTTGAAAACTGTATTTCTGCATTAATCTTACAGCTGTTGTTTCCCCACAGAGCTACACATTCTTATTTTTGGGCTGATGTCAGTTCTTGTTCAATTTACTGCTGTGCTACTTTAGAGAATCTGTTGTTCCCTTGAGCAGTTGGTCAGTACTTACAGGTCTGATGAAATTAACACTGCCTGTTACTGTCGCAGTAATTTGGCCTCAAACACTGAGTTGTGATTTCAGTTCTCCCTAGTCCCCCATTTGGCTGCCATCAATCTATTCCCTGTACCACATTGCTATCTCAGTTCCCCAATCCTTTCCAAAGCCTTCAGGCAGAGGGTAAGACCCACATAGTGAAGGACAGGGAAAAAATTTTACAAAACTCATGCAAATTAAAGAGAGGATCTCAGCTAGGTGCTGGTGTTGTGCCGTGATGCATACCTTTCTGTGGGAATACAGACTGCTAAAATGTCCCTTTGTGGACTGATGCAAGCTGGATATCTGCTGGATCTGCACAAATGTGGGGGTGGGGAGAAAGCAGCTATTGCTGGGGCTGTCCCTTGCTGTCTGCCCTGCTACGGGTGGACCACCAAGACCTCTGCACTACGTCCACTGCTGGGCTGGAGACAGGACAGAGGAGTCATAATTTATTCACTTAAGCAGGTTTGATAGCAAGTTATTGTAGGGATTACAAAAACCCCCACACTTTTCTAGGTGAGAAGTTAGCTGCAGCTAACTGAAGCTAATTCATTCCAAATGAATTTTGCACACATATATCTTTTGTGCAGCATGTCAGTCAGTCCTGTAAGACGCTGGGTGACACCACTGAGAGTGGTGAGTCTTTGCCTCCTTCTCCTGTCTGAGGAGCCACCTCAGAATTACACATGTGGAGATGGAGGAAGGCAGAAGTTGTGCATCTGCACTTGGTGTAAGGCATATGTGCCTAAACTCAAAGTAGCTGTCAGTACAGTGCAGAATTGTATGGAAAACGGAAATACAAACATAGTCTGTCATCCAAGCTTTGCTGTTATTTCAGTTAAGGGTCCCTTTCACTTGTGTAGAAATCAGCTGTAACAACAGAGGATCATCAGCCTTGGAGGGATCTTCTTTTCAATGTCACTCCTCAAATAGACTTGGTTAAGCTCTACTTCTATTGCAGAAATATGCCTATGGTAATAATTTAATGTACTTGATTCTTCACAAAATTATATGGTGGGATGCAAGAACTAGCTCTCATAATTGTCCATTATAATTTTGTTCATTCATTCAGACATGCTACTGTTAATATACTACGGGTAGTTTAAAAAAAAAAAAAAAAGGATATTTACTGCTTTCATATTTCTCAGTGTAATCAATTTCATAATTCCCAAGTCTTAACTCTCAGGAAAACATGCTTATATTTATATCTCTGGTTAACACCCATGATTTATAGTATCACGCACACTTTTAAGGTTTAAAATACCTTGCTTATGTGGTTTACTATTGTTCTACTTACGTTGGACTTGGATCTACCAGATCTGAGTATTCTCTGCATACACTCCCTCACTTAAGTTCTTAAACTGTCAACAGAATTTATCTTGAAAAGAAGCATTTCACATATGATGATTTTAACACTTTTTAACACCTATACGTGCATTTTAGAATGAGGTGATTCTTGTTTCTCCTTTACAATGTTCTAAGTATTTACATCAAATTAATGTTTCTCTATTGAAATGTTCTTTCAGGATAGAAGTAAAACTGACTGTTTTGAAATTAAAATGGGATTTTAGCCACCATTTCTTACTGATGGAAGATTTGAGGCAGACTGCCACTTTCAGTGGGGATTTTCTTGTTTTCAGAGACGTCGCAGCACTGTCAGAAGGTATGATAATTTTCCCAATTGTTAATACTTTTCTGGTCAACTTTAGAAAGTTCCCATTTAGACGAAAAGTTAATTCAGTCTCCACTGTCATTTTAAGGTCTCCCTGCTGAAAGAAGAACTTTGTACAAATGAAAAAGCTGCAATAGCAACTATGGGGGAAGCTGAGCCAGCCGGCCATATTCACCTCTCCACTAGCCTATAATAGAAGGATATGCTAGATGCCTACATGCAGGCTTATTGTTATAATAGCTCAGACCAAATACCAAAATCTTCAGTAAATTTAGGCCTAAATCACAAAACATCAGTTTTCTTTCCTTAGCAGACAAGGAAATTATTTTTTTTTCTTGCATTTGTTCATTGTGGAACCCTCTGTAGACAGACATATAACCTCCACGTGAATCTCCTTTGTTCTACAGACCGGTCCTTTTCCCTAAAGTCCTTCTGACTGTGGAATTACAATTAAAATCTTAGAAATCTCCCACTTTATTTTAGCCCAGTTAAAAGGCAGCCTGGTAGAAATCTGTTTTGCTTGCAAGCAAGACTATGAGAAAGCAAAGATCAATTATCTGCTAGGAAGGCATGAAATTTTTTTCACTTTCACCAATGATAGCTTCATTTATCTGTTGAATCTATAGAGACAGCTAGGTATTGTCTGTGCTAAATTACTACTGTGAGATATAGAAATGTATTCTGGCTGCAACATCTTTTCTATTTTCCTTGTAGGTGGATGGCAAACAAGATTCATATGAAATGAGCATCAGCCAGTGAAAATGAAACTGTCTGAGTCACAAACCGAACAAATTAGGCTATCAAATATTGCCATTAAAAAAAAGATCTTCCATAAACATTATATACTGCATCTAAATCACTGGGTTGTCAAATGGGAATTGGAGAAAGAGCTACGAGGATGACAAAGAATGCATTCCAGCACCTCTTATTTGTGTATTTCTGTGGTAAAATATCATATTCAGCCTAAGTTCTGGAGAGGGACAACCTCAGTTACAATAAGAAATCAATGTTTAACTTGGGAGGATGGATGATTCTTTCTAGACGATTCTTATTTGTTATAAGATTATTGTCGCTGTTCACTGCAGCATTATTTTTCCAAAAGAAGAAGATAGGCACAGTGAGGACAAAAGGAAGATAGAATACCTAGCTTTCTCTACCTATGTGTATATATGCATACACAAACGTATACACACAGGCATACACATGTATACATATGTCTATCCATATACATAAGCTTTATAATTTCAGAGGGCAGATGCTAATGTTTCTTACACGCTGGCTTGGAGGGCATTGTTTAAGCCACAACAAAGTGTACTCCTTACTTTGCTGCTGCCACCATGTCCTGCTTAGTTTGGTCTGATCCAGTCCGGTCTGTTCTCTTTTTATCAGCTTTTTAACTGATTTTTAACTGAACTTTTAAAAATTGCTCCTCCTGTATTTTGTTCAGTCACAGACTTTGTCAGAACAACTTTCAATTTCACAATTAAATTCTCCAGACAAAAAAATAAAGAACAGTGTGGTGAAGAAGAAGAAGACTGTATTAACCAAACAATACATTGTTTCCAACAAGGTTCGTATCTTACGGGTGGGGTACCGGGTCTGGACCTTACCTCTGCAGCTCAGCAGTCTCCCCAGGCTGAAAAGTAGGCACAGAGCGTTTGCACTCGCCTTTGTATAACCCTTTTTGCTACTCCTGTGTATTTCCAAGGAGGTGACTGATGGGTGGCGCAACCCAGCCCCTGTTCGGTCTTCCTGGCAGGACTGCACTGCAGCGCACCACACTGCCGCACCTGAACCTGGTGGCTCAGCCTGGCTGGGCCTGGACTGGGCATCTGCCATGCTGCGCCCCATTGGGAACACTCTGCCGGAACATGCAGCGGATGCAACAAAAATACGCTTTTCCCTTCAGCTGCAGAACCTTTTTTCCCTCTGGCGGGAGGGGACTAAACTTGTTGCAGTGCTGACTGCACAGACCTCTGACTGCTCTGACCTCTGACTGCAGAGCCTGTGTCTCCATCTTGGAGGCCGGGGCAGGGAGGAGGCCAGGCCCGGCTGGGCGCCTCACTGGGGCGCAGGGGAGCCCAGCCCCTGGGTGCAGTGAGGGTGGCCTGGCGACATCGGTGTCTGCAGACACAGGGCTGATGGCACCAGGCCCCTGCTCAGCAGGAGCCAGCCCTATAGGTCCCTGCAGTGGCAGCTGAACACCCAGGACGTGAGGGTGGCCCTGAGCGGGCCTAGTGGAGAAGCGCAGAGGGGTGCGGCCACCAGCATGCTCTGCAATAAAGGTGTCGAGAGTAGCAGCTCTGTTTAATTAACTTAAACAAACTCAAATTGGCTTTTTATGGGTGTTTGGCAACATTTACAAATAATGGCACGTTAATTAAGGATGCGTTACAAGGAAACTCGGCTGGAAGCAGAAGTTTCATCAAACCCTAATAACCCATTACTTCCACTACGATTAATTCTTTTTTTCCCCAATCATACGGGCCACAAATTATACTAATTAAACTGAGACACACCTCTACTCTTGTTTTCAACAAGTAGTAAAATGCAGTGCTTATTAGGAATGAAATGAAGGTTTTACTTTTCCTCAGATGACGTTTTCTCTTTTTTTAATAAAATCGAGTGATTCGTTATAACTGAAATGAATAGAAAAGGTTGAACTGCTAAGTTTCTGTAAATGGAATGAGGAACTGGGCTCTGGTTTTCCCTCCTGGAAAGGTATGGTTTGTCACACATAAAGAATCACGCTTGTTCTTTTTCTGCTGGAGGAATGTCTTCTAAGAAAATCTGTTGTTGGTCAAAACTCACTGAGTTTTTAGTTCCTAATATTCCTAACCCTTCCCTTCCCTTCCCTTCCCTTCCCTTCCCTTCCCTTCCCTTCCCTTCCCTTCCCTTCCGTAACATCAGGACAGTTTCTCTCTGTCCTGAAAGGATTATTTGCTGTTTTGTATTTGCTGTTTTTTTAATAAATAAGTTGACAGGAAGCATGAAAGAACACATATTCATGGTTCATCAGAAGATGTTCCTCATGGTTCACCTACTTTGTGTGAGATGTGTTAGTGAATATTTTGAAACTCTAATTGACAACTGTTTGCGCAGGGAAAAAAACAGGGGAAAAAAGGGCTATACCTACAGCAATAACACAGTTCAGGGAAATGATAGTGCATGGAAGGACTGAGCTTCTCCAAGCAATTATTCCCTTATTAAAAGTATTGTTCAGGTTTTTTTATTTCCTTGAAGTTCTTAAGGTGCCATGAGTATGTGTGTGTATATGTATGTGTGTGCGTAGAAGATGTACACAGGCACACACCAAAGCTCATTTAGTTTGATCCGTACATCTCATACACATATATACATATTTATTTACATGTATATAAAACCAAAATTTTAACAAAATTCATCCTAGCCAACAAAAATGAAGGCAGAAAATCACATGTAGCCAGCACACAGTAAAATATATAAAATAGGACATAACTGTGTATTTGTTCTGCCCTATTACTCATCATCCTAGTTTATTCTCATAGAGGATATGAATTATTCATTTTTAAGCACAATAGGAAAGCATTAGTACTGTTTAATGGCCAAGTGGGATTTTCTAATGAAAGACTTGTGAGTCAGGTTTATTGTAATGAGGAACATTTTTACAAGAACAGGTATTAAGCATGAGAAGTAGTCCTAACTTCTTGTTCGGAGTATGGCATCCTGGGTCATAAAAACAGATAGCTGCATTTTGGTTATTGCTAGAGAAAATGAAAAATGGATCACAGAGCTTTCTTTTTCTAAAATAAAAATCGCTGTGTAAAATAGCTCCCAACTAGTAAACCATACTGGCTATATTTCTAATAACAGAGCAAATTACGAGCATAACAACAAGCACACAAAAAGGGAAAAATATTTGGAAAATTCAGATTAAATATAATGAAGATCGGTCTCGAGACCTCTCCCTGAGTGGCAGCGAAGAGGCATGCAGGAAGGTGAGACGCCATGAGCGGGGAGCCGTGTGTCTACAAGGTGTTTGGCTAAATTGCAAGGACAGCTGAGGGCAGCGGGGTGGGAGACAAGCGGGCAGGAGGTTGACACTCACAAAAGCTCTAGGAGAGGGCTGACCTGTGGCCAAGGGCCAGACAGAGTTAGCCAGTATATGTGGTCAGTGTGAGACGACGTTAAAATCAATTCTAATTATGATGATTAATATGGCCTTCTCAACTGTCCCCTTTTTTCTATGGACCATAAGCTTTATCAGACAGTGGCACTTCAACAGAAACTCTATTACATTGCATCTACCAGAAAAAGGGAAAAAACCCTTAGTTTAATTCTCATTCTTCTTTTTCTTTTTTTTTTTTTTTTTTTTTTTTTTTTTTTTTTTTTTTTTATCTGGAAAAATCATTTTCCCTCCCCTCAACACAGTATTGTTTCAGATCAGAGCAAATCTTCTGTTATTTGCTTGACCTATTGCTATACATAAACCCTAATTCTAATGATCAGGTATTGTACTAGTTAAGTACAATGCTAATCCATATATTGACCGCATCTGATTAACGAAGGGCATCGCCTGGGATATCGTTTCAAATTTCTAGTCTACTGTTATACTATGTAAGCCTAAGAGTTCATAGACTTAGATGCATGCTCCATTCAAAGGGGAAAAGAAGAAAAGCAAGCTCCATTTTCATAAGATAAGGTACTGTGTAAATAGAATTTCTTGTCCTGTATATTGCTTCTTTTGCCAGCATTTTATCACACTATCTTGTATAAACTGTTTTTTCACTATGACCGTAATCTGGAACAGGAACAGACAAGATAAGTCTTATTGAAGCAAATTTTGTGTACAACGTAGAGATTGATATTCCAAAGAGACTAGGGGGCTTGATGTATGTTTCCTATGCAAAAAGTCTCCATTTGTTGCGTTCTGACACTATTGCTGCAAAGCCAAGGACCTGACTGTCTCAGGTGATTATTCCAGTACCACCAAATTAAAACACAGGAGATACAAAAGAGCAATAAAAGATAATTAGGTATTTCTGAACCAGAAAATCTCCACTGCTAGTCTTCTCTGGAAAATCCTAAGGCCAGTCAGTGAGTTGGGAAAACTTTGTGATGAGCATAGCTGAATAAGTTTAGCCTGGTTTTAAGGAAAAAAAAAAAAAGGTAGATGTAAAATTATTTTACTTGCCCCTATGCCCCTCTCATTTTTTTCCCAAATGATGGTGTAAGCATGGTCTTCAAAGCATCTTGTAGTTTTTCAGGAATTGTGGAAGTATGACGCAATAAATTTTTATTTCTGTTTCCCAGAATCAGACAAGTGTATGGCTCTGGGAAAGGATTTTTGTTGTCTTTTTTTTTTTGAGAGCAAGACCCCTACGTATATCCACCATCTCCTGCCGTACTGAGAGCATTTATCCTTGTACTACAAGATTTACCTATCTTATAATGGTGCCACTCTGCTGCTGAAACCAATAGGATGATTTATGAAAAATAAAGATAAATATGACCCAGATCTTGCTGGACTGCTGGCAAAGCAGGCTGTGTAGTACATGGGAGAATCAGTGCATAGTGGGCAGGATACAGATCTAATAAGTATCAGAACTGTCCAGGTCAGGTCTGGGCCTACAAGCAGTATCATAATATTTCAGAATATTTTTCCAGTCAAAATTTATCTTCTGGGAAAAGAAATAAAGTTCTTGCCTTGAAATACAGTAACTATAAAATAGATGCTGAATGTGACCTGTGGAACTAGTACTGCAAACAATCATTATGGAAAAAGAAATGGGCTTAGTGAAACAGATGGATAAAGGTTTAGCAATAATAACACCACCTGCAAATAGGCATCCAACAGTCATGGCAATTAAGTCTCAGGATTTCAACTCAGGGAGCAAAATTAGTTGTGGCTGCTCAGAGGAAGACATTTTCTTGATAAAGACATCCGTCTGTATTTTGAAATGTGATAGGTCATAATTTAAAGTGTCCAGTTAACTAAACCCATTGTTTATTGCCAAGGACAGAGTCCAACTTCCCTCTAGTTCTCAGAATGTTTTTGATTCTCACTACTAAATTTCCTTGATTCAACAGCATTTCTTGAAGAAGTCTGCATGTCTTTTATGTGCAGACATTGTCATTTCATTTTTAAAGCTATTTAATTTAGAGGAAGGCACTTACTTTAAAATATACGCATCCACACCAGAGTTATAAAGAGTTATTCCAGGCTAGATTTTTGGAACTAAATTCCATCCCTAAACCAGAAATTTTTAAATGTGTGTAACGGATTTAGGTGCAGGGGGCATGTTCTAAATTGGGTAAAAGTCTTTGAAAACCCTTATACATGCTTATACTTGGTACAATATATGTATCATCATATAACCTCAGGCATCTCTTAAGTTCAAAAATCATTGAACCTTTCGCCCAAGTCACAAAATGAAACCTGTCACATAATGCCTAGTAGTAATTATACATCTGATTATAAGACTTGATTCCTTCTAGTTTTGCTTGCTGCAATTGATATTCCATTGTCACAGTTCAAAGTATTTCTCAGTGGATTTTAAAGACATAAACTTAGTCTTATCATATCATTATATACTTACTGTAAAGTATCAGTCAAAATGTAGCCAACATTTTTAAATTGTCATTGTACTGTCTGTATTTGCTTAAGTACATTCAGAGGTATGCTTGTGAGAATATGATGGTTCCATAGGGAGCTCTGCTGATCACTTTATTTTCTTTGTTCACTGTGAGAAAAAAGGAACATTTTAATTATGTAGTCATGTAGACATGTAAGCGTGTCTTGTGTGCTTAAGTGCTTTGGGAAGTCAGTCCAAGACAGATATATGTATGAAGAGGAGTAATACAAAATAGCTGCTGGATCATCCAGAACTTCCCCCTCTTCATCTGAAACATCCCTAACGCATGGGATGTCACACAGATAATGCTACTGTCTGCACTGGCCGTCTTTGTCATCTCTGTGGGTTAGATGGCATTGTTTACTGTTATCTGTCATTCTGTAAAACTGTACTTGATTAAGTGCTTTCTATTTTGGATAGTGTAAAATGTGATATAATAGAATAAAAAGGGAAGGTTTACACATTACTAAAAAAAGCTTATGTTAAAATGGCCTCAGATGGATTCTCTGGTTATGTCAGTTTTAATGTGTGCTTTGTGATTTGGGCAACAGTTCTCCACTCCATACAATAAACAAAGTTTTACTGTGATCAAGAATTATTTGGGTGTAGAAGTACAGACTGTAAAGTAGATTGAGAAATAAAGGTGATTGGATAACTTCTTTAGAACGGCTTATAAAACATTGGCTCCTGCACCGCCTCTAGTATGACTGATATGCAAAATATGATGAATTTTTAATTATTTAATGACATTTTACCATTAGAATGTTACACTGCTTACTTTTTCTTTTAACAAGGAACATAATTTAACTAAACTTGTAGTTCTGATAACGATTATATTCATTACATACACCAATAACAACATGCCTTTCTCAGAAACCACCTGGTTGCAATAAAATAAGTATCATCCCATGGTGGTTGAAAGTCACTTACTGAGGCATGGAACATACCCACACTTTGGTGGAAATTTATTCTCAGGAGAGAAGTTCTAGCACAGAAATTAAACAGACCACTTTTGCAATACAAGAACTAGGCACATTTTCTGTTCCTTTCTCACTGAAAGACCTTATTTTTTCCTTCTGGTTTACTAGAATGACTAGTCCTCCTGAACTTTCAAACACAACAGAGTTTGTTGTGTTTGAACAACAATGAAATGAAAAAACAGTTTAAAAAATACCACTACAGGAAAACAATTCTCTACATGTAGCAATTTCAAAATACTGTTCAGCAATTGTGGTAGCTATGTGCACACAATTCCTGTGCTGCTCATCTGTCCAGTAAAACTCCCCTGAACGATATTTCTAGCTAGCCAGCGCAAACCCACTAGTAAAATATATGAGTAGAAATACCATATGTGTTTTCCCTCTTCTTTCTACATTTCTGATTAGGGAAATGGCAAACAAACAAACAAACACGCAGTAGTAGAAGACAAAGAAAACAACAACAAAAAGCTGGCAGATAGAAAAGCAATGTTGAAAGCCTTTGAATTTAACTTCCCCTGACAAGCTGTCTTGATGTTCATTGTGAAGATGGAGACCTGTAAAAAGAGGAAATCAGCTGTCAAAACTAATGCCGCAGGAATCAAAGAGTGAAAGCAGGCATGGAAGACTAAATGAAAAAGTCTTTGAAACATCTGGAGGT
Organism: Charadrius vociferus; assembly: GCF_000708025.1. Lineage (NCBI taxonomy): Eukaryota > Metazoa > Chordata > Aves > Charadriiformes > Charadriidae > Charadrius > Charadrius vociferus. The sequence goes on from NW_009661370.1 coordinate 859,333, forward strand.
TTCCTCAACTGTAAGAAGTCTTGCCTTAAAATAACCAGCTGTTTCATGAGTATGAGCAGTGTGTGTACAGACAAATCACTGTGGAAAGCTAAATAGATTTTAGTGGATATTCAAGTTACTTATGTAACAGAAATTATCTTACAAAAATGAAGAAGCTGAAACTGGAAATACCTCTTTCCTCTCTCTACCATTTTAAAAGAAGAATACGAATCCCTTTACAAGATGTTTTAAAATACTGCCTTCTTGAGTGTCCTTTTTCAAGGTTGGGAAGGGCTAAAATAATGTCTCTAACAATTTTGCATAACCCTGTCATAGAGAAAATGGTCCTGTGCAATAGCTTTATTCATGCTATTCCTTATGTGATAGATTTATAAATTTTGTATTTCTAACCTTTCTAAAGAACCCCCAAAAATGGGAAAGGTCATACACATTCTCATGCTCTAGTCAGAATTTACCCAAGTGTTCAGTTACACCTGGAACTGTTGATTTCAATATTGGTTTATTTCTAGGGCTTATCTCCTCACCTTATTTTAGGTTAATTTGATTAGCCCAAAAGAAATTAAACGAAAGATTAAGCCACAACACATTATTACATTGGCTTCCAATAAAAATACAGTCACTTTTTAGTTCTCAAATAATTAGAAGGCCTTCTATTTGTACTTTAATGTACTTTTAAAAAGATTAATCGTTAAATGTATTAACTGGTCCCAGTAAATGCAAAATGGGAGTTTGAAGAAGGTTGCTAACCATGATAGTGATGAGGTTTGGAAACACATTCCAAAGGAGGCGAGAAGGAAGGGAAACCTGGTTGGTTTTAAGACAAAGTTTTATCAATATTGAAAAAAAAATAAAAATAGTTGCTTAAAATAACAGGGGAATGACCTCTGTGACCCAAGAGGTGCCTTGTACTTGAGTGCATTGGCAAGAGTAACTACAGCATACATACGCATTTTAAAATGTATTGATGCTTGCTTCTGATGGGACAATATTAGGAAAGTAGGGTGAGTGAAGGGATTTTTGTTTAATTCTGTCACATGTAAAAAAAAATTATTTCAATTCCTGTGACCTTTGCTTGGGCTGTGCTTCTTATGCAGTCAATAGCAAACTTCTACTTGACTGATCTGAATAAATTGAGACTCAAGAGCCGTGATCCTTTTTGGGGGTATCCTCTTATAAAAATGAAGGAAAGGGGGCCATGATACTTTAAGCTGACCTACCACAAGAGTGCAATAACACCATCGTACTGATATTCCCCAACTGACTTCTATCATGCTGATGCTGACGAGCGAATTCACAAGGCTACACTGGCAGAGCATTAACCCTGCAAAAAGGGCAGCATTTTCTGTTGCTTGAGCCCCTTGATCTGTCGTACCACGAGATTAGAAAAGCATGAACTCTGGAGCACAAGCTCTATATGGTGGGAAAGAGAAGAAAGAGAAAAGGTGAGACCTCAGAAATCATTTTCTGCATTGGCTTAAGTGGTATCAGAACAGGGTCTGAGACTATGAAAAGTGAAGAATGAAAGGAGGCAAATTGTATCAAAGAATATGTATATTTTTCCTGTCATTAAGAATTAATGGATCAGTAGAGGGCAGATGCTGGATAATACACAAAGAGGGAGGATTTAACTTCACTTCTTCAGGACATTGAAATATATCCCAGTAGAAGTTAATTTGCTGTTTCAGTTGATTTTCCCTCCTGGACTGGCACAAGGAGAGGTCACAGGTCTCTCATTTCCAAAATAAAATTTCAGGTTCTTTAACAGAATAGAAATTAGAATTAATTAGAAAACCAGTGAGACTGTGTAAGATATTAAGTGTTTACCTGCAGGAATCTGATACCCATTTCAGAATACAATAAGGAGATCTATCCTGGAATTATTTTGGGTTTTTAGGTTTTAAAAATCTGTGCTGAGCACCACTCTCTTATGCATTCCCTGTCTGGCCATAGGACATGAGCTTTCCAGCTGTGTGGGCACAGAGCTGAGGATAGAGAACATGGACCTGTCCCTACTGCTGTACCAAATATGCTGCCAAAGACTTGGGGAATGACATCTGCTCATTGCCCAGCCTAAACTAGACTCCTCTTTGGGCTATGAACATCGTTTTTGTTTTAGAAAAGAAGGCTCAGGTGGGGAAGAGTAGGAATTGGTGCAAACCTGTTGTTTTGCCAAAACATAAGGGCAAGGGCCAACAGCTAGGAAGTCTTCTTAAGGTGGTGGGATGGATACAGCCCTCCTCCACACCACTCAGTTTGAATGCTGTGCCTTGCATCTCCTTCGTGCTCTGGCTTACCTCTCCTGCCAAGGATTTTGTGATTAAATGCCAGGGGAGGTTTCGCAAACCCTGAACATTTTTTAACAAATCATGAAGTACAGATGAATCTCAAGTTCAGAAAATGTTATTTAATTCTTACAGTCCTTAGGCTATTTTCCTTAAAATCACTGCACTGAATATTTTCTGTAATAAATAATTAATTTTTGATAACTCAAAATTTGAGTACATAACTGCAGACACATATTGTACTGTAAGTTATTCAAATTTAGCAGTGAAAGAATAGTTGGACAAGGTTTTTCATATCTCTTACATCAAATATAACTTTTCTTGAGGGCTTCTCTCTTCCACAAGTCATATGTTTTAAACCTGGTGGTAGACTACCATCTATTAAGTGTAAGCCATGTTCCTTGAAAACAATAAAGGAAAGGGTGCTGTGAATCATAATTCTCAGCTGCAATTGTTTAATTTAACTAATGGAAATCAATTATTTTAGAAATATCAGATGTCACATTACATTTGTTTTAATATATTAATTTTCATTAAACTTCATTGACTTCAGATCATTTTAATGATTTTTCCCCTCTGGGCAGACTGTCATTTCAATCACTTGGAAACAGACTTTTTTGAATTAATTTTAAGACAGTTTAAAAACTATGCTCTCAAAAGAAACGGTATGAAAGAGAGTAAGAGACAAAAAAAAGAATACGATGTATTTGATTAAAGCCTTGATTTTGAGTAACAAGTATTATAGCAACTACAGAATTCAAATCAGTTTGCCTTTTACCCTGTATACTGATGTTTAGGTCCTTTCTGGAGAAAGAAAAGCCAAAATTAATAGCAAAAATCCATTTATTGCACATATAGCTATTTCTTTCACTTTATTATATAGACACTAGTTCATGCTGGAGTGATAGTCGGACATGCTTTACCTGGTATAGTTCCTTGAGAAGCTGCACCCACTAATGTCTATGTTTTTAAGGGTTGTAAATGACTCAAGGTGCAGCTGATATTCTAAAGATTTTTTGCACCTGCTGAAGCCCTAGGACTTCCTCTCATCTTTCCAGTCTGTGTTCTTCATTGATCACTTGCTTATCTGGCATCTCATTAAGATTTGCTTACAGTCAGCAACAGGGCTGTTCCTCTAGGCCGTGCAGTCAGTCCTCCATCTCTGTGACCAACAGAAGAGTGAAAAAACAGGGTTACATCACTTACACCCCATTCACTACTATTCTTACTTCCTGAAGAACAAAATACATACAAATTTTTTTTTCAGTCTTCTCTTTTCTTATGTAAAATCCTACTTCCATCTCACTCATGAATACCTTTCTCCAAAGTCTGGTCAGCCCATGGCTGGAGTTTTAGCTCATGAGTGCCATGCAGTGTTTGCCTCTCCGCTCTCCAAAATCTGCCTCTGAGACACTGAGTTACCCACACCTCCTTTCCTTGTGCTGTGCACTTCCAGCTTTCTGGCTGAGCTACTACTAAGACACTTCCCTTCTTGAAATTGGAAGAGCTATTTTTACTCTTAGTGAATAAGAAGTTTGCTGTCTATCCTTTTCAGCTGCTGCATGTTTTCACCCCTAATCTCTCGTAAACTGTATAACCCTGGTCTGAGGTTAAAATACATTTATTTGTTCCCATAGGATCCATTGAATGAGGCTTTCCTCATTTATCTCAGGGACATCCTATGTGATGATCAACTGTTTGATCTCCAGAGTCTTCTCCAGGAATAAAAAAAACCCCAAACCTTGGGAAAATGTCATGTAACCTTGAATTATACTGGCTTTCTTTATCCCAGCCATGCTAGTTTGGCCTCATCAGCAACACCTCACAGAACTGTTCAGACTTTGATACCAGCAATGAATCAGAAGCTTTGCCAAGCGTGTTTCCCAAGCAGAGCTTTCAAATAAAGCAACACAACCTTCACAGGGTGGGCCACAAGGCAGTTATCAATCACTCACCACTCTTTTCAGTAAGTTCAGTATTCCCAGCAGAGCACTGCTTTTAACTTCACTTTTCCTGTTTGCTCTCCTGCCAAAAGAGGGGCTATTCTAAACCTTCACAATGGTCTGGGGAAAGGAAGCGGCCGACTGACTGCAGGAAAGGGCCAAATTAGGGAATTCTCCAAAGGACAGTGGAGATCACATCCATCCTGCAAAAGAAGCACATTTTGTGCCAGAGTGAGTACTCTCTGAAGATCTGTATACCAGCTACTAAGTGCACATGATTTACAGGCTCTAATTCCCACACACTATACACACCTTGTGACTATATATTTTTCAGAGGGGAAACCACTGGAGTTAAGTACTGCCATGGCTTATCACTTTGCAATGCTACTGTGCTGCAGTCCCACAAGACCTGTTGCCACCTAAGAAATATTTGGTTTTATGGATTTCATTTCTAAGCAGAAGGACAAAGAACACGTCTGTTTATATGAACAGAGCATGGTATGCGATCTTCCCAGCAGCACTCGGCATACAACTAGATAGTCTGGCACAGTCTAACTGGCATAGCCTACCACGACTAGATTAAATCAGCCAGGAGAACCTCCATCTAAGTCGTTAGAATTGCTCTGAAAAGTGAATCAAAACAGGTCCTAGAATTAACAGAAAATATACACATACCTTATAATCTGTTGCCGGACTCCAAAAGGTATAATAGTTTCTACACAGATGCAAAACGTGCAAGTAAACAAAATGGAATGACTCTAGGAATATTTTCTGAAAATGGTACTGATTAACAATTGTGATTATCATGATCCTTAAGCCTGTCCAGACAAGAAAGCATCCCCTATTTTCACCAGTAAATTACTTATGCAGACAAAACCCCAAAACCAACCAAAAAAAATTGGGCAAACTGGAACAGTGGAACTGAACTACCCCCTTGCCTTTTAAAGAAAATTTCCAAGCTATAAATGCAGCAATTCCCCTCTTTTCAGTGCTGTGAATCAGAAATCCGCACTGAAGAGAGAAAAATACTGAAGAATTTTTCAATCTATCAAAGATGATCAGAGGGCTGGGGCATTTCTTCTGTGAAGACAGGCTGAGAGAGTTGAGGTTGTTCAGCCTGGAGAAGAGAAGGCTCCGGGACCACCTTGTAGCAGCCTTCCAGTATCTGAAGGGCACCTACAAGAAGGCTGGAGAGGGACTTTTTACAAGGGTATGTCATGATAGGATGAGGCTAATGGCTTCAAAATAGAAGAGGGGAGATAGCTATTATAAGGCAAGAGGAATAACTAATACTAAGACAGAGGAAAATGTTGCTTAATGTTTATGAGCTATTTAACACTGGTCTCAGTAAAACACTACTATTATTTCTGTGTAAAACTGACACTAAGTAATTTAAAGCCCATTATATTTCCTATGAAAATTGTCTTAATCTAATAATGGCAAGTGGAAAATACACCATGGTGTCTGCACTTAGTAGTTCAGAGTACTCACACATATTATATGCTTGGTGGGTTTTAATTATGACTCAGAAATGGACCTTAGAGTAATAAAATCTTATTCTTCTGAATAGGAAACGGTTCTTTTCCCACCACCCTTTTCATTCTTTCCTCTTCCTTTTTTTTTTAATTGATTTTTTTATTCTCATGACCCAAATGGTAAGTACCAAAGCAAATTACTTCAAATAAGATTTAAAAGGCTTAAGAAATCGTGGGCTACGCCTTTCTCTCATTGAGGCTTATCACTGTATAAGTTTATTAAAATCTGAATAGAAGACTTACCATCTTGAATTAGTATCCCTTTGTGAGATGTTTGAGATTCTTTTCTCTCCCTTTTCTACCATATATTCTCAGTTTTTTTCTACTGGGACAACAATTTTAGTGAATCTGTTGCACATGGCATTTTATGCACTTAATGAATGCAATTATCTTCCCAATGAAGTAGTGTATATTGCAATATACTCAGTTACAGCAGAATAGTTTATCCAAATGTGGAAAAAAGAAAAAAAAAGAAGCTGTGACTTTTCTATAGGTTTTTTTGTATTAAAGCTTTACATAAAGAGAAGCCTAATTTAGGTCCTTAATAGCCAAATCCCGTAAAAGTCATCAGTGCTGAAATACCTTAGCTTCCAGAGTAAAATTAAGACCATTGTATTTGGTGCCTGAGCTTCCAATGCTGCTCCGGACAGGAGTCCACAGCTGTGTGAGGAAAGCAGCCCAGCTGCTAGTTGATACAGTCTCTTCGGGACTGTTCCTGGCCCAACAATTTTGTACAACTTCTACAAAAGACCAGGTGACTTTTTCCTCTGAGCGTAGTCCGTAGCCTGGCTCAGACATTTGCCCATGAGTAGAAAGTTTTAGGTTCCAGTGCTTGATCCTGCGGTTATTTATGAATTTTACACTAAATCATAACAGCCAGCAATTCTAAGCAAAAATCATAGAGTCATAGAATTGTTGAGGTTGGAAGGGACCTTTAAGATCATCAAGTCTAACCATTAACCTACCCTGACAAAGCCACTTCTAAACCATGTCCTCAGGTACCACATCCAACCTTTTTTTAAACACCCCCAGGGATGGCGAATCCACCACCTCCTTGGGCAGCCTATTACAATGTTTGATAACCCTTTAAGTGAAAAAATTTTTCCTAATATCTGATCTAAACCTCGCCTGGCATAACTTGAACTCATTTCCTCTAGTCCTATCACTTGTCACTAGAGAGAAGAGGTCAGCCCCCACCTCTCTACAACCTCCTTTCAGGTAGTTGTAGAGAGTGACAAGATCTCCCCTCAGCCTCCTCTTCTCCAAGCTAAACAACCCCAGTTCCCTCAGTCATTACTCATAAGACTGAAAATATACAGAGCTGTTACAGAATTTTCAGTCAAAGCAAGGAGATGAGACTTGGTGCCTCCTGGATTTACGGAGACAATAATTTTGGCTTTGTCCTGAAAGCTGCTACCTGAACTGAAAAACTCATTTTCAAAAATATAAAATCTGGTCCATCCTTCCCTTTAAATACTCAGTAAGTCTGAAAATAAGGAGTCACTGCAACATATTCTTCATAGTAAATTAGAGACACTAGATGTAAGTGTCCTATGTGTCTTGACCTCATTTGAAATACACAAATATAGGAATAAAATTAATTCTCAGATGAGAGAACAAAAATGACTATACATATATTTTCTATAACATGATTTTCCTTCCCCTAATAATTAATTTGATTTTCATGAGTCACAACTTGTACATCACCAATGATTACATCATATTAGAGAATTTTTTGAATGCAAGGGCTCATTCTAACAATCTGTTCACGTCAAATAACCTCACACATTAAATACTTCATCATTCTATAACTTATTGATTTACCACCTGCTCATCTGAATTTCTCAGATATGTCTGTCTGGGTAGAGGCATGGCAGGAAGTCGCTTAAGACCTACCAAAGCACAGTTTTCTCTGGTTTCACTCAGCATCTCCCAACTCTATTCCCACACAGAGACACTTCCTCAATATGTGAGGAATGATCAGCCTCCTAAAAATGTTGTTGTTTTTTTTTTCTCTTTCTTTTCCATGTGACTACTCCCAATCTTTTACCAATGTCCTCATTTATTAATCTGAGCTGGACTTCTAGAAGATGAACCAATTCTTCTCTGCTCTGACTCTCCTTGCAGCTCTCCCTGGCTGGGGGCTTACCTTGAATTGCAGCTGGAAGGGATGGCTGCAAGCTGTCTCCCACTGCAGCTGTACTCCACCTCAAGCCAAAAGGTGAAAGAGCCACAGCTGAAATCTTCTGTAATTGAAAAGTTGTTGTTGAACTTCCCAAACAACGCAAGTGGTTATTGCTCATTTTTTCTGTATTGCTTTCATCAGTAATCCAGGAATTCTGTTTTTTATCTGAACACTAGCCTGATGCTGAGTTTTTCTTATGATAAAGTTTATTATTTGTTGAATACAAAAAATCTTTTTCTATTAGTTCCCTGTTATAAATAAACTTAGCTACCTGCAGTCCTAAACTTCTGCTCATTCCTTGCTTCTTTGTGTTTGCTGCCTGATTGCCTCTCTGTGGCTGTTGTTCTCAGCAGGCCTGGGATTTTGTTTCTGTTCCCTGTCTGGATGAATGATCAAGCGCTCCTGACACTTGTACTTTCAAATTCAGGTTGTATTGTCAGTGTGTGCTCATTCAAATGACTTCAAAGTTCTCTTTGCATAAACATTTGTGCTTCTAAAATTCAACCATGGGACCACAGGAAACAAACACAATAGATCCATGAGAAGGACTGGAATAAATTTATTTTAAAAATGAATATTCATAGCCACCTAGTTTTCACTGTTTGACTGCTACCTCTGTACAAAGAACATATGAGGAGTAGGATACAGACTGATAAGGAGGAAAAAATAAAAAAAAAGTTATAGACAGAAAATTTAACAGCGTTAAATCTATTACATACTCTAAAATATACCTTTAACTGGAAAAGCAATACTCTGAGGCACATATTTGGACAAGAAACAAAAACATGGCCATGTTGACAATACTGTTGGACACCTCCAATATATCCTGATTTTCTGTGTGTTTGACTCTGCAGTTCTAATGTTGCATTTCATATGGCTGTACATAGGTAAATATAATCTTAACAACAACAAAAAAATCCCTAGTACAGCTTAAAGAACAGTTTAAAGGGAGCGTTGGTGTTTGCATTGAAATAACACTAGCTGCTCAGCTACAAAAAACAAGTGTGAGCTGTAGAAAGGACATTGCTCACAAGTTATCCAGGTTCAAGCAAGAGTGGAGGCAGCCAGGGCTATTAAACAGTAGTAAAGTGTTAATTTTTATTAGATCTTGTACAGTAAGGGGCTTGAAAACACTTAGTAGTTTCAGATTCCTACTAAAAATCTCCACTCTGAAGAGATTTAAATGTCTAAACTCAAAAATAAGCCTCTCCTGTGGAGCAATGTTCATAGGAAGAAGTAATATGTTTTATTAGAGCAATTAATATAGCTAGAGAATGACAAGCTTTCAGGCATACAAGACTTTTTTAGGTCTTAAACAGAAGAAGCACACTTCAAGCTTAATACATATGAAGAACAATTGCTCTGACTTTAAATTTAATTATGCTAAGTTGTTTTTGCACTGCCAAAGTAGACATTTGGCAATTTGTGAAGTGGCAGGTGAGCATCAGCAAGACTGCGATCAGAAATGTTGTGTCCGTGCACTTGCCAGGGAAGAGGAGATATTCACAGCAGAGCAGCCCGTGAGGACCCACGGGAACACCTCCGGCAGCTGAGCCCAAGACCATAACTTCATGACAAGGTAAGCTGGTGATACAGGTGCTGCTCTGCCTTGTGCCACTGCTGGAGCTTGCCTGATGCTATAGTGGAGCAGCTGAGAGAGAAAACTAGCAGAAAGCTAATTCTACAGAAAAAAAAGATTTATTTTTTTTTTCTGGAAATGACTAGGTGTGGGATGTCTGACAGACCAGTGCCTGTGTAAGTAAGTGGTCCTTGGCGATGTACTCACCTGGATTTCCTCTAACCAACAAGGATACACACTTGGAGGTTAGCCTTAGATGTAGGGCAGGACTTCCCTCCCTGTGCTCACCCTAGAAAAGCCAGAGGGTATCTCACTAGTGGTTTCTGATCTTAACAGCATGCAGGGAAACACTCAGGGATGAAACTGGGGCTCTGACGGGGAGGTTGCATGCAACATGGCTGTGAGAAGCGTGTTTCCAACATAGGGCTGGTGCAGGCTTCTGCTTGGAAACCCTGTTACTGCTCAGTCCCAAAGAAGTGAGAGGAAAGACATTCAAAGGGAGTTGAAAAGAGACCTTTGCCAGTATTGGCAGTGGCCTGCAGTTGTCTCCAATAGACACAGCCATCATTTTGGCTTGGACCTCTAATGGCTTCTTTAACTTCACATCCAGTGGAGCCAGAATTCTTGGCTTGAATTAGGGTGCTTACATTTAAAAAGGGTCTTTTGCTCCATGAAATACAGTTTTTACCTCTTAAACTGATTTTTTTAAAAAGATTATAAAAAGTTTACAATACCTGGAGCTGGTTCTTTCTCAAAACAATCAGAGACAGATTGCTTTATCTGGGCTTGAGATGTTGGCAAACATTTAGTGATTATTTCATTCTCATATAAATTTTATGCTGTTCAGATCTAACTCCATAAAGGACTTCTGACTTCAAAAAATATTCATAAATCTATGTACTTCCTGAGTTAAGACATATAGACAATAGAAGTTTCTTATCCATAGAACTTTTGTAAGAAAAGGAACCTGCTTCATGAAGAAGAAGGAATTTAAGAACAACAAAAAAATGACATTCAGAAAAGGGTGCTATGGAAACAGAATCTGCACTTTTCTCCAAAACAACTACAGTTTCCTGCAAAAATTCACCAACGCTTCTCTTCCACTTCTTGGAAGAGAAGCAGAAATAAAGCTGAAGAGCTGAAGGACCCTAGTTATGTCCCATTTTCAAAATGCTTTATAAATCTCATCTTTTTCTTCAGTGTATAGGTAGTATCCAAGAGATGGATAAAAAATAAGTTCCTTACATGAGATTACGCATTGAGTAAATATGCAAATGACATGTAATATTCTTCTGAACCCAGTGTCTGTCCCACTGACTTATGGGTCAGGAAAATTAATAGCCTGAACGAAACAATGTCCCTCTCTGACTAAGAATGAATCAAACTGTCTGTATAAATACACATATGTACACACACTTTTGTCTCTTGTAAACTACTTATGTTTTAAAAAAAACACCACCCCTTACATTTCTTGAAATTTTCTTTCTCTTTGGACTGAGTTCCTGAAATATGTATGCTGAGTTTTATTATCTAATATTATGCATACTGTTTAGCTGACTAAGCTAAAAGTCTGTTTTTAAAAAGTCTTCTTTATTAGAAATCGGTCTATTACAATTTGGGTTTGCATAGAAGCAAAAGCTTTACACCTGATGTATGTTCCTTAGAATACTTTAAGTTACCATATCTCTGGCTAGCACTAGGGTCAAAAAGGTCTCCTGATCTGTCCTGTCTCTGACATGGTGTCTGCCAACTTTTGTACCCCTCTTGTCTTAAAGAAGCTGTATAACTTCTTTTCTGTATTAGAGTGAAATCATGTTTAAGCATCTCTTAAGAATTTTAAAAGGTTTGTAAAAATACAATAATGAAAAGGACAAGACTACTGCATGGCAGTAAAATACTACAAAAATAGAAATGAAAGGGAAAAAATATGAGAAGGTTGTACTGTGTTTATATTCATTAATTTGACCTATAAATTTAAGAACAAACCAGAACTCTTTGCCTTAATGATAGGCAAAAGAATAAAAAGCAGTAAACTTTAGCTCAATTCTAAGGAGAGTGGTAGAAAACATCAAGTTCCTTTGCCTGCCACACACATGTAGTAAGGCAATGTCTGTTCTATGTGAAAAAGACAAAATGCCAGGTAGAAATTCTCTTTCTTAAAAGATGAGTGTGTTATATTTGATTAGAGCACTTGTGACTTTTAATCTAGTGTTGAATGAGCTTGTCCTAGCAGTGGGAAGGCTATGTTAAAACCACAAGAGTAAACGTCTTTGCAGAACAGCTCAGGAAGGACTGTGGGAATCATGAAATGTTCCTCTATCTGAATGTGTCATATTGTTTCAAAAGATAGAATATACAATAAAAAAGGGCCAGCCAAGAAGTCTCAAAAAATAAAGAATTAGCACAGTATGCGTTTGGAATTTTAGCCATTTTTCTTGATAAAATCTGATTACAGAGGCTGTATTTGTAGTCTGCCACAGGAGCGTACAATAGGCTGCCTTGATAGCAAGCTGGTTTCTCCTGCTGGAGGCCATCGTCCTGCTACCTCTTTGGGTTATTCTACCTTTACATCTCTGCGGGGTAAGCCAATGACTTTTCCAGCAGTTTACATAAGGCTGTTTTTCTTTATGGGTCCATAGAAGCATTTGAATCTATTCTGTGGTCAGCATTCATTTGCAAATTCAGTTAATATGTTATTCATACTTCTCCCATGTCCCATGATATTAAAACTAATCTTAACACTAGTCCCTGTGATATTTTACTGCCCACTTCATACAAGCTCTGTGATTATGAGTTTTTATTGCCCCTTTGTTTACATAACATAAAAATTATATCACACTTGTTAAGGCTGATTTAGGCTGACAAAGCTTTTGTGAGGCTAGTGATTTTAAGATTCAAGTAGATGGAGTAAATACCCACTCACTCACCCAGCTGCTGTTTTAACAATTTGAATGTCAGATGTCCCAATACTGTCACTGAAGGCAAGTCATCCTATTCTTTCTATGCAAGACTCTCAACCAGAGAAGAAGCAAAGCCAAGCAGCAGCTAAGTTGAAAGCCACAGAGTGTGCCCCCTCAGCAGGAATGGATGGGGAGACACCAGGGAAGGCTCCTGGTTCCCACTGCTCCATGGCCTTGGGTTGGGAAGGGAAGTCTGACTCCTCCGGAGGGTCGTGGCTCTTCCCCGCATGCTAGTGCTAGCCCAGTTCATGCCCAGCAGCAAGTCGCCTGATTCCCATGCATCTTCATTTCCCTCTCTGTAAACAGGCTGGATTGCTTTGGCACATATCAGTGAAACCTCTGACATGGAGTACTCTCACTGAATCTTAAAAAAACAAAGATGTCACCTTTTTACTGGCAGTGAAAGTCTCTTGAGGCCCTCCAGAGGTCCCCACATTTCTGTCAAGGGGCCGGTGCCTCAAGCAGACCTCTCTACACTGCGCCCCATGAGAGCTGAGATGCCAAATTGTTCTCATCACTGTCCAAAGTGGCTTTTAATGGCTGCCTTTGGCATTTTCACATGATCTTTTAACTCAGGTGTAGCACTGCACTAAAGAACTATCAAATAGCTAGGTCCCCAAGAGCTTTTCATTTATGATGGATTTGCAGAAATGAAAATCTTTAAATATTGGTTGCTTAAAAAAAATGCTATTGCTTTTTAGTTTTGCAATGGAAAAGGAGACTATAAATTTATGGAATTAACAGAGAATGCTATTATGTATCAACATCTTTTAAGAGTTGCAGTTATAGTGACAACAAATGGAGCAATTCAGGTCACGAAATCATTTGATGCTGGTGTTGCTAAGCATCTGATGGTTTTACTCTGATCGTTATACTTTCAAACAAAATAGTTTCAGTCGGCAAAAGCACGGAAATAATATTTAGGCGAGAAGGAATAACAGATACCCTGCTGCACTAACTGCTGCAGCCAAATGACATACAAGTATATTTAGTTTAAGAAAGAGTTTTGGACACATTTCAGGGATCAAAGGTTTTGTGATACTAAACAGAATTTGTGATTATTTTTATTCTGCAGTCTGTTAGAAACACATTAGCAGATTCTTTCCCATTCCAGTGGGCAAATAAAATATTTGGGTGCTCAAAAACTACAGATCAAATTTCCAGCATTTATAAATTGTACCATGCACCAATATCTGAAAATATTTTGAAAGATCTAGACAGATGGAAATCCCTTAATTCTTGGCTCATGAGCTTAAGCTTTGTGAAAATGAATGTTAGCCAGGCTCAATTATTTCTGTTAGACATTACCCCTGTTTCAGTGGTCAAATGTAAGAGTATTTTGAAGGAGAATTATCTAAACTGTGTGCACAGATTTGACCAAATACACAGAGTAAAATGTAGTAATACCTGTCACAAGCAAACCAACATGGGAGATTTCGCTTTTCACTCATAAACTGCATTATTCCCTTTTTCTGATCTTGCTATTATGGTTACTGCATTGAAAAAGCATATAGGGCCAGACTGAATGGAAGTCTTTTCTCAGTTTGGGACATGTCCCTTTTTATGTTTCACGAAAAAAAAATATTCTTTATCCCAACCAAACCCTTCTTTATATCTTGTTTTTGAAACACAGGAACATGTTGTGAAAGCATAAGTGATTTGATACTTTTGAAAATTGTTTCAAAATACTGGGTGTAATTCTCAGAAGTAAGAAATGGTGAGAATTTTATCAATGTCATAAATGAAATTCTGAGATTGTGGAAATTCATAGTTAAAATAGTTATGTCTTTGTCACTTTGATACACATTCAAAATATTTACCTTACTCCATTTTTTACTTAAAAATTTGGGTAAAAATTTGGGAAAAATGGAAATAGTATTGCTCAGATTATTTCCAAGACAATAAATTTTAAGAAAAAAAAGTTAGTTTACCTAGCCAGAGGTCAGTTCCCTAGTGTAAACAGAGGTTGATGGCTTTTAATATGTGCCAGATCTCATCAGCTCTGGACATTCCCTTAACGTGAGCTGGGCATTGCTCCGCAGAAACCCATTCACCTAATCCATGCTCAGCGCTGCCAGGCCAGGAGGCAGGTTCACTCTGTCCTTGGCAGAACAGTGGTGAAAACAGCTCTCGGGAGGCAACCAGGACATGCAAAAGATGGAGAGGTAGGGTTACAGGATCCCGTGGGATACAATTCCCGCTTCTTGCCTCAGTACTACAGTAATGTTAGAATATTACAAGCCAGAGAATGTCCTTTGATGGAAATTATTTAGTGTTTGCTATGACAGCTACCCAAAATTAAAAGAAGTTTGATTAGTAGTTAAGCTGGACAAATGCAAAAAATGAAGAGTGTTCAGTAATTAGTACTTGCATTTCAAGTGGAAATTCTTGTTTTTTCTGCACCTTTGTAGAGTTGCATTTTCCCCATTGCATTATCATGGAAAGTCAAAATAACAAACCCTCCAGCCTTCATTTGGGAAATCAACTAAAAAGCAATTAGACACAACCATGGAGAGAGGACAGGAGTTCCCTTTCAATTATTTGTTGAGTGATTTGATGACAACCAAAGCTTAAGTAACAGCTACATTGCACAGGCAAGGAAAACAAAAAAAAAAAACCAACCCTATAGTACTATCTGAAGTAAGCCACTGAGCCACGATATTTGTTCTAAACCCATCAATAATCAGAAATCAGTGGTAGTGAAGAGGCAAGAACAGTCTGCTCAAGCAAAGAGGAAGATATGTATCACTGTGCCTGCTCTCATGTTTTCTCTTAAAACATGGCAGTTCTGGGGGTGCTTACAAAGCCCAGACTTGGCAAAGTTTTCTGGATGACAATTGCTGTTCAGGGGTAATGGCAGTGTGCACAGTGGATGCAGATGCCATATGCAGAACTGACTGTGGAGTTAACACAAAGGAGAAAGCAGCTTGAAGGGAAGCAGAAAAGAAAGCTGAACATCTGTAACTGTGGGGAGAAAGAAGAGGGTACCAGAACAGCAGTGAAAACCTGGTCTGATGCCATCAAAAGTGACCCTGCCAGTAGCACAACCTCTGCCTAGGCCAGACAGAGCTGCATCGTGATCAGCTGCCAGGGTGACCCTGTGCCCAGTGAGGGAACAAACATCACGGGGAGCAATAAATATGCACCACATCCCAGTATGTACATCCCAGTTTGTAGACAATTTATTAACATTTCAGAAGTGTTTAGTATTGTGCTGTATCTGTTGTATTACTGGTAGTGATCCTGCACTTATAGTGACTGCCAGTTAATTATGTGTCATTGACAAATCAATAAACTGCCTTGATTTGGAGTGGATCTTATGGTATTCTAGCAATCTCATCCATGATTTCCAGACTTTAAAGTTGTTGGTAAAAAAGGTTGAATTGCCATTGAAAAAGAGTTTGTTGTCTAGGATTTCTACCTCCCTATGGAATAAACCAGATTTTGAACTTAGTGATGGTATTATTCCTGCTTCTTTTTTCAACTACTGCATCTTGAATTACTTGCTTGTGAGGCAAAGCCAGAGATAGCCGGAGGAGCCAATACCCAGGGGATGCTGCAATAGAAGGTGGGAAAAGCTTCTTCAGTTATCCTATGCAGATGAAGGAATTCTGCTGCAATCTTTCACTTCCAACAGTGTTTTTAATACTCAGATATTTTAGAAAAGGTGAACCTGTTCATATCTATTTGATAGTTTCCTAGCATAAATTATTTCATATTCCTTCAGAAGGTGGAGTCTGGAAAAAGGCACATCAGCTTTCAATGTGTTAGGAGGGAAGGCTACCCTTTTTCTGAGGTATGGGTTAGACCTCTACAGAGAATATAGTTCATCCAGGAAGCTTTAGGATGACAGACTGTATATCTAAAAAACCCTCCTCCTATGCACAATGAATTTAGTCAAAAAGCATTTGAAAATTAGACATCTTCTAGGACCATTTATACAGAAGACAGATCTTCCCCAGCAATCCCCTGACAAACATGAATTTAATTCAAAAGTCTTTTGAACCATATTCTGATTTTCCTTGAGTGATACTTTATTTCTTGTTAGCAACTGGATTATTGGCAGATGTTCAAGAAACTGTCCATCTTTATTATTTATCTATTCCTTCTGGAGTCCTTCTTTTCACACTAAAATGAAGAGCAAACATTACTTAAAAAGTTATGAGACCAGCAGCTTCTTAAAAATGTAATAGATCAGGAGCTAACCTAAACATTTCAGAATAACTTTCTAGGTATTTAGAATTTAAAAACCTGAAAAAAAACTACTAGGAATATAGAAAGAATATCACAGAAATACCTAAATGGTTGTCAATTTCAAATATTCAAGGACCCTGAGGGTTCCTGGATTTTGGGAACTTTTCCAAAAAAAAAGAGGTGTATTTATTGTAAAGAGATGCATCCTAGGCCTTTCTGAACCTACTCATGTATTTAGATGTCTTTTTTCTCTGCAACCTTGAAGTTGTAAACACATTTACCAAAGAAGAAAGCAGCGATTCCCACAAGATCAATAGAATCTAGGTGTGAAAAACAATAGCTATTGAGAAACTTGTAATGCTACCAGGAGACCTGTCAACTGTTTACCACACTGCTCTTGAAAACTCGGCCATTTTCTTGTAATTCTGTTCTGTCTCCACTAATAAAATGCATACAAAAGTGAGATGCAAAAGATGTACTTAATTTTGAATGTTAGCTCCTTTATCTCCTCATTTGAATATGAACACATTTCTAGAGAGCTCCACTCTAGCCTCCCTTATTTTGATAGCTCTCTTGAGGGTCTCAGAGACTGTTAATTGAAGCATTTCACCAAGCTTACATGGTGAAACAATATTATTTTAACATTTTGACATAAGTGATCTATTTAATGCAAAGTGAAGTTGATGAAATTAATCCCATGATTCAGGGAGTGCATCTATTGGAAACTGCCTTCAATTTGACAGTAAAAATTAATCATGCTTTGGATGAAATAAAACCAAAAGAGGACGTATGATTTTTTTATTTTTTTTTAATAAATAGAAATCTCCAGGCATTAAGGAAAAAGATCTTAACAATCTAATTTTATATGCTTTGTAGTTTCTCACATATGACAACTAAAGATATTGAGAACCTTGAGAAGGGAAACTGGGAAAATGAGCAGAAGAGGGCAGGAAGTTTCTAAAGTGGATTAGTCACTGGTAGCAGAAACTGTTTCCATAGGTGACAGCTCTGTCCTCAAGCGCTTTTAGCTCTATCTCTCACTTATGTTCACCGCCAAATTAACACTCAATTGAAGGGTGCCTCTGTGGAAGCAGAATGTGTGATATTTTACCCCTTTCTTTTTCCCTAAAAGAATCAATTACTCTTCTGATTACAAGGCAAGACTAAAAACTTTGTCCTTCATTCTTCTTTTCACATACTTGGGCAAACTGTGAGGGTTTTTTGGGGGAGGTAAAGAGGGGAGAGTTACTTCAGTACAAATAATTGTGCTAATTAGGAAGCATCATATGGAAAAGAAACAAAAAACATGCCAAAGGGACCTGTTCATATCAGTGTAATACATTTCAAGTTTTCCAATTCCTGACAACATTATTTTAAATAGATTGAATCCTCCACATGGATTGCTTTTTGAACACGTTGCAACTACTAGGCTGTCAGATGAGCTTTAAATATCAGTTCTGTGAAGGTGTGTTCGATTTTATTTACTCGATGTGATTTCTCTAAGATCTTCTGCCAAAATACCCTGAGAAAAACTCAGACAAAATGGAAGTGTCCCAACATTTCTTGAGAAACCAGTGTCACCATAAGTTACCGTGCCACATACAGCAGAATGCAAATTTGACCTTTCCCCTTCCTGCCATTTTAAACCATTCACCAGTTTCATCAGCTTGTATATTTTTATTTTTGATCCATATGGGCTTATAAAATGCACCCACTTAATCCATTTAAAGAACTGACTGTCAGTTATCTCCACTTTTGGTACATGACCGTGAAACATGATCTAGAGCTCTGGTTATTAGTCAGGTGGACAGGACATACGCTATATGGGTATAGTGCCATATAATGCCATAGAGAGTTCAGAGATAGCTGTCACCTTCAACCTCTGGAAGGATTAAGGATGCCAAAGCTTTCAGTGATCAACAGAAAATTTAAACTAAAAATGTTCCTGAAATAACAGGATTTCTTTTTTTTTCAAAATTACTAGTGCTGAATATATTTTTCCTTGCTTTTACAAATATGTGTCTATTTTATAGCATCACATTTTGAAATACTTTAAGCACAGTTGAGTGATATGGAGGCCAATAATTCCTACTGTTCTATATTTATAACTAAAGATTTTGCTAAGCAAAATAAGAGTTAGAGGGATCTACAGACAGAAATCTCAGCAGAATATCAAGAAAGAAGGCAGAAATGGCAATGGGTTATTGCCACAGGAAGATACACGGCATTTTTTTTTCCTAAATAGGTTTTGATATAGGGTGGTTTTTAGGCTAAAATTCCCTTGCGGTCTAGTTACATTTAATAGTGTTTACTATTATTCACTCTGTGAAAATTCATCTTGAAGATATTTTATCTGTTTGATGCTTTCAGAAAATGCCTATCCCCCTACTTTGATTCATTATTCCTTTGATTTTCCTCACAGTATCATGTTCCTCTTTAACTCTTCCTGCTCATCTCTTATGATGCATGAGCCATCTTTATGCATCATTTTCTGCTAGCCATCTTTGCACTATTTGACTTTGCAGCAGATTCTCACAGCATCAGGTACCTGCCCATGACCTTTAAGCCTATGCATTTTCTCATAAAGAATTCTATCAAACCGTTTTAATCAAACAAGACATTATATATTTATATGGTATAGAGCTGTGCCATTTTCTGCTGCCTAAACCTAAACCTATAGCAAGTTTTCCTACATGCTTTTTCTTTTTCTAAAACTGATGTTCTCTTAACGTAACTCAACTACCACAAGATACATTAGATTTCTTGTTAATCAATTGACAGAAGGTTCTTACCAATGTCACAGTTCACGAGTTTTATTCCAAACAGATTTCAGAATTGGACAGCATACAACATTTCATTGCAGTATTATACCTAACCACAGTATGCACCAGTATGATTTCAAACTGGAGAAAGTATCTGTTGGTCATATTCCTGTCACCAAAATACTTTATGCATTGTGGAAAAAAAATATAGCAAAGGACTAGTTGTCCCATATCCCTTGACTGCCTTACCTGGCTCCCAGTAAGCTGAGAGCTTTGCAAGAGGTCAAGCAAAGTCAGTTGGCAAAACTTTTTCCATATTGTATTTTTGTCTGCTTGTGTAGAAATCTACAGATATATGGCTAAAGAATAAACAACTTAAACCCATGAGAAGACGAAACTAATTCGTTCAATGAAATTTCCTTCTATTTTTACCATAACCATGCTTTGCTTCTTGGTATCCAAACTGTGGTTGAAACTCTGACTCCAAACAAAGCAGAAGTGTGTGGTAGCAGAGTGATTCTCCTATAGTTGTCAGGCGCAGTGCTAAACTCTGAGAACTGTTCCTCTTCTGTGCGTGAATTATTCACATTCAATTAGGTATAAATACCTATCTGTACCCTGTGTATAAGAATCAACACATGGAAGACAGCAGAAATATGCATACCAGTTTAAATGATTAAACTGGAATCACAGGCCTGGGAAAGGCTGTGAACTGGTGCTCAAAATCCCCTGATAAAGAGATACTAGACCTCCCCGAGGAAATCTATTTCAGTAATTACCTATGCTTCATCTTTGCTGGCACATCTTAGATATTTAATTTTTTTTCTCTCTTTCCTTTTTATATTATTCAACCTCCAGTTCCTTTATCCTTTCCTCATGTCATCACACTTTCTAGACTTGCGATGATTGCTTTCCACTTGATTTTCCAGCTGTTTTGCTTCTGTCTCGAAGGGTTGAAGATAGGCAAAGTACTCCAGATGAGACCTTCCCAAAACTGAATAATAGAAAGGATTATTTACTGTCCTATAGGTATACTCCTGTATATAGATCCCTCTATGGGATTTGCTTATTGCTACAGCACTATATTACTGGTTCATGTTTAAATATGATTTGCTATTACACCCAGGATGTTTTCTGCTGTTTAGTCAATTGTTCCAAATCCTGCATGGAGAACTATTTCTGCTGAAGCATAGTATCTTGTACCTGTTGAACTCCATCTGTTTTCTTTTAAATAGTCTCCATTTTGACACGGTAATTTTATATTTGAAGTCATCTTTCAGCAGTCCCTCCCAGCTTGGAAGCATCTACAATGTAATTAGCATAATCTCTGTTCTTTCATCCTGCTTACTAATGAAATATTAACCTCTGCAGAATTTCATTTGCACATCCTTCCATTCTGGCACATTGATACTTACTCTCTTAGGAAGGTTTATCCAATCAATGGATCCATGCTGCAGTGCTTCCATCTAAACAACATTTTCACAGATTGCTTATGAGATTTACCAGATGTGATTTGCTTTTTACTGGTCCAGATTGAACATTACTCATTTAATTGCTTTTCTTCTAGATGTTTGGAGTTCACTTGTTTGTTCCAGTATTTTTTTAGAGGTCAAAATTAGTCTAATTAAATCTGCAAAACCCAAACTCCTACTTTTTTTTTTTTTTTTCCTTTCTGAAGGTAGTTCCACGTTTCAGTTTTCTTTATTGTTCCTAAATATTCACAGGCTATGCTATAATCACTGAGTTTTCATTAGCCAGTTCTTTTAGTAACCTGGAATATACTTTAACTCACCCATCACAACTGATACAATACAAATACCTCAAGCTGTTAATTTTATTTTGTTATATGAAGAATAACACTAACTGTTCAAATTATATCCTTTTACATTAATATTTCAGTTTTCATTGAGTCTCTCATGCTTCTGGTATAACAGTTAAATCATCATTTTAATCCTGTACCCAAACTGCCTACTCCTACAATTTTCCCCATACTTCCTTTGATATCTTTACTCACCAGGAAAACACCGCCTGGTTCTGCGTGATACATGTCTGAAAAAACAGACTCCTACAAATAACACTCACATACAGGGTCAGTATTATTTCTACCATTCCTTTTGCACAGTGCTTTCTTATGTATAGTACAACAGTTTAAAATGGTTTAAAAAATATCTAATTTACATGCAAATTGCCTACAATATTGTTAGCTCACAGGATGCAATTCTTATCCTCTGATTGATAGAAGACCAGTAGCAAATCTCATTTCAATTTGTCAACTACTTAGGTGCTTGGCATAATCAGGCTGCTGGCTAACAATGTCTTCTGCATCCGTACTTTGGAGACAGGTAGTGATGACAAACATACTCACATACAGCCTTTCACCCAGGAGGATCCAGAAAATATTGCAGAGAACATAGTTTGAAAAGTATTTGCATTTTAGGATTGTTCTATCGACTGCAATGAAATGAACTGTGGCAACCATTTAAGAATCTCACTCCAGGAATAAATAACATAATATATAGAGAAACACAATAATTCTGTGTTTTGGTGAGCAAAATCATGGAAAACTTGAAACATCTGGTGGCGTGTATTACCAAGGATATTCTCAGAGTATTGAATTAATTTTATAATTTTTTCTTTCCTTGCATGAATCAAAGACAGTTGAGAAGCAATGAAACGGAAGTATTGAAACACTAGTCTCAAGTTATTCTGTAGTATCTTATACAAATTATTTAGGAATAAGCATGTGGACTTATCTCAGAACTGGCCTGACATTAGATGGAGACACCATCAGAGAATCCACAGGTATGAAACAGTCATGAAAAGAAAACTGTCCCCTGGGACTTGGCACTTTCTGGGGCATCCTTGCAAATGATGTGTGACTACTAAACAAAAGAGGCATATATAAATACACAGCTATTGTTTCCAGATAGGTTTTGTTTTCACTGAATAATCCTTGTCCCTGAAACAACAGCAACACCACCACCTCCTCTTCCCTGACTCTGCCAAAAAAAAAAAAAAAAAATCCAGCCAATGAGATGATCAAAGTGATTTTAGGAACATGATTTTAGGAATTCAGTGGTGTATGGGGCGGGGGAATAAACATCAGTGATTTTGTCTTGAGAAGGGTAGTGGCAAGAACACAAAGACCTGAGTTGCCAGGTCAAGGGCTGAGGACAGTTAACTTTGAGTTGAGAGATGGAGTTGGATTGGTCAAACTACCCTAGATAATCCACAAAGTGTCACAAGAACACTGATACTAGAAGTCAGCTGAAATCACCAGAAATTTCATAGAAAGGGAAACCTGTTCAATAACACAGCACTTCCTGCCACATTAAAAAAAAATAATATCCAGTATGCCAGTGATGTCATGGAGAGACAGAACATTTAGATTTCACTACTAATATTTTCTGAATCATCTGATTAGCCAGATACAGAGATAATGATATCAGAGCTTTCTTTATAGACGAGAACTGTAAGAAGATCCTTTTTCAGTGCTTTTGCGCAGAACTATAGAAGATAGACTCTCTTAAAACCTATTTTTTCCTGAGGGTTGAAATATTTGGAGGGCTTCCAGAAGCTCTGTGCTGCCTAGACACCATTGGAAAGCAACAACAGGTATTGTGGATGAAGAAATACATACTGTTTCCTTTGGACGCAGATATGTTCTTCGTGTGGAATGGAGGGCAGCGTGGGGCATCGATCGCAGTCGTGGTGCTGTGGTTGTGACTAGTCCTAATTATTTCAGAAAAATTACCACATCTTTTATCTAGAAGCAGAAAAGGGAGAGTAATCATATACCAGAGGCAAATGTAATTGGATCTTAAACATGGAATAGGCAAACAAATTGTGTTTTAATTCACATTTAACCCATGGCATTTATAGGACCTTTCTTTCTATTGCAAAAGTGTAGCACCTCCTATTGTGATTACTGTTACCACAGTGGGTTTTCTCAATGTCTCTCCAGGCACCACACACAGTGTGATAACCTTTTTATGTTGTGCTCTTTCATTCAGTCTGCT